>NC_020493.1:1862370-1968307 GCF_000184155.1 Fragaria vesca subsp. vesca | reverse complement strand
CCAAGTAAATTAAAAGTAAACAAAACAAAAACTAAATATATTGCATTAGTATATATAACATAGCATTTCATCACACAATATTTAAATTAACTTAGTACATTTTGTTAATTAGGAGTTGGTTTGCAACCAGATAATTTCTTTGTCCAAATCAAAGATGTCTGTACTTCAATTAATATTCCGTTGCTAAAATAGAACCAAAATTGTTTCACCTCAATAATTAAGAAAATAAACTTGCTCAACCTTGGTCTATGATACCACTACCCTATTTTAGATTGACTTCGATAACAATACCCTTTATGAAATCTATGAAGAAAAAAAAAATTGAGACACGGTAATGAAAATAAGAGTTCAAAAATTACTTCCCAACCCACAACATCCTCAACAACAACTAATTATATAGAAGACAATCATATATCTAGGGTTAATGGTAATTTCGTGGTTTTTTAGAAACAGAGGGCATAAACGGAATCACACCCACCAAAAGTAAGGGCAAAATCGTCCGTGCACTATTCATGTGATGTGAACAGTGAATATAAACAGTAAACCATACTTTAGTATATAGTTAAATTTTTGTAGTGTAAGTTGCTGGTCAGAACAGGAATGTCAGCATTCTACTTCTAATCCAGTTGGTGCAGACCTAAATTACTAATAGTGATGCATTGTTTTCATTAGAATTTTCAATGAACACGAGTTATGGGATCATCAATGAAGAGTTCACATTATTCTTGCTCTTGCGGGCTTGCAGCGTTGCTTGTCTTCCTCCTCTACTTCTTCCGGGGTGTTTCCATAGGGTAAATGCTCCACTCCTCCTGCAATGCAGTTATGCAAACGCAATCAGAAAGCTAGATGAGAACAAATTACTACTATTTCAATGCTAATTCACACACCACAGCAATCAAATTTTTCTGAGTACCACTTGATTTACTTTTAACCTTCCCTTTATGAGTACCACTTGCTTTTAATCTGTTTAATTACCTCTTGTTTTCTTGTTGTAAATTGCTTACAATCACTCTTCATCTTCTCATATCTTTAAATAAGATAGTGAGAATCTGATATGATGAAGGGCGACCGAGTTTCTAAGTACCATCTCATCCTAGCCCTCATCCCTGAAATTTCTCCTCCTTTTTTTTTTCGGTTGGTCCTTGTTGCTCCTGCATCTTCTTCCTCTTCATCTTCTAGGTGCTTTTCATGCGCTAAATAGTACACACCTACAATGCAATTACGCAAAGGCACATAAGAAACTAGATGGGGACCAACGATTTCAAAGCCAATTCACAAAAGCACAGCAATGAAATTATTGAAAACTTGTCATTTGTAGCAGCTGAGTAACAGAGTGAGCGGGAGCATACTAATGCAAAACCCTAAAACGGGATCGCACATCTCATCTGGAAGTAGCATCAACACTCGATATATGGTGGTGATGATCAATCAATCTCCGGTGGGAATTGTATTTGGAGGATAGCCCGGATAATAATCATACACGTATAGGTTTCACACTCAGATGTCCCGAATAATTAGACGCAATCGGAGAAAAGTCTTAGGTTTTCCTAGTTAACCTATTCAGAAAGCACGATTTGTTAGTCTTCCATGAAAGTTCGACACAATTCCAGGTGACCCAATTAACTACATTGGGCTCTGTAGTCGTAAGGCTCAATGTGGGAAAGCATGCCTAATAACGGACCTAAAAGTACTTACGAAAGCCCACAATTATGATGAATCGGCAGAGAAACTTTTGAGATGAATGTTCCCATCCCATGTAATCGGCAGAGAAACAATTATATGAACGGCGGTGAAAATATAATTCCTCTATACACGGCGATCAAAGTTCACAGTGTGATTTTAGTCATCTACATGTGGGGTCAGTCAT
Organism: Fragaria vesca subsp. vesca; assembly: GCF_000184155.1. NCBI lineage: Eukaryota > Viridiplantae > Streptophyta > Magnoliopsida > Rosales > Rosaceae > Fragaria > Fragaria vesca. The sequence continues at coordinate 1,966,440 of NC_020493.1, read as the reverse complement.
GCGTGTTATTATAGTTATCTAAACTTAATCATTCACACACATACATGGTCATGTACTAAAATCCTCCGAAATCGAACTTCTTGCAACTTTGTAAGTAAGCTTGTACGACACCCATCAGAAATAAATATATGTAAAGATGAGAAATGAAAAAAATACTGAGGTAACGACATCATATTCGTAAAGGTCTTAGAGGGGGTGAATAGGCCTTTTTCAAATTTTCGTTTACTTCTGTTTCAGAGGATAGCAATGACTTGTGCTATCTCAGGGTACAGAACACGAATTTGCAGTAAGTAAATAGCAGTAAATAAACAATCAACATATAGATATTTTTTACTCGCAGAAACCTTGTAACAGGGAGAAAAACTGCGTGCCCTTTTCTCTTGAGAGATAAAACTTTCCACTATGTAAAACTAACTTATTACAAGAATAACAGATCCAGGGATACAACAACACTATGCTATCCTATCTAGTCCCAAACTAGTCTAGACCTATCTCCTCTCTTGTTTCTAAGCAGCCACAGCTGGAAACGATTTCAGAAGCCTTGTTCGTGAATTCAGCTACCCAATAGTAGATTCAACCGTGAACACTTCTTGGGTTGGTTGCACTACACATCCCTCATGGTATGCAACATGATATGAGTTTATGAAAAGAGTTTTTAGTTCAAGCTCTAAGATTTATAATCACAAGGAAGACTTAGAGCAGCATGAACAATGCAAACATGAAACTAGACTCAATTAATGAAAATGCAATACAGCAGATTTCAACAACCACGGAGCATAGCCAAAGCTATAACAATATATAGGCAGACAGGCATCAAAGGGATGACGCAAGCAAAGCTGCCAACTTGCTTCAGAAAAGGTTTTGGACAGAAGTGATTTGCTGCAGATCCAACACAGTTGTCACGAGCCAACTCAAGGACACAATGATACCTTTCCTAAAACATGATTGTTTTAAACATGGAGTAATAAGGTTACATAACCTCTTACTTAGTCCATCAGTGGACCAGGACTCAGCCAATGAGAACTGGTTTGGACTCAGACATTTTCAGCTTTACCTTTGGTCTGGGCATCATTATGCCTTACTGGAGCCTTGGACCGCAAACCATTTGGTCACGGATTGGCACAACACAAGATCTCAACCCATGACTGATTTGAGCGCCCAAGGCTTTTTCACAACCTCAGTTGTCACATAACAGTTTGAAAGCCAAGCACATACCTATTAGAATATGCTAACAGGATCTTTGAAAACGAAGACAACCAAGGACTTAGAACCAGGATAGCAAGCAGAGCTGCTATCCTCTGTGAAAAAAACATGATATGCATATGCATGATTTACCCGAGACCATGAGAGAGTTAGTGACTTCAGAGCTTGTTCCTCTTGACAGAGAATAGTAACTTCAGATGTTTTGTGGGATAGAAGGATTGCCAAGTATCCTTATACCTTCAATTCGTTTGCAATAAAGTGTCTTTTGATTTCTTTTAAGAGAATAAAAAAAATCAAAAAATAATTATAAATAACTTTTCCGACTCATGCGCTACATTTGAAGTAATGTTAACAAATATTTTAAACATATTTTCAAAGTGACGAATTTTGTAATCGATGCAATAACACGTGCACTTAGGACATATCTCGCCTAATGGTAAATAGTTGGCAGAATATAGTCCCAAATGAGAATGCTCATGCCCTCGAATTTGACATCTAAACTCCAAATGCCCTAGATGGCTATATGTATCTTCCATTAACAAAAGCTACACTAAAAACAAGGGTCAATGTCCACTTAGCCCTATTTTTGAGAATTTTGTTTCTACAAATAAAATCAAAATTTTAAATTCTCATGAGCCAACGTAAATAACAAAAAGATAAATATACCCTTAATGAATTAGATAAACTACAATAGACTATTATAAGGGCAATAGAGGGTCTATTATGAAATAAAGATTATATGACATGATTCTCGCGGCCAATGACTGTTGATCGGACACCGGCGAACGTTGACGGGACTCCGGCGATAGGAGATCTATTAGGGGCAGTAGGGAGTCTATTGGGGGCGATAGGGGTTCTATTGAGGGGGAACCAAATATGAAGGAATCTAAGCTTTTGTTAGGCATGTACTCATAGAGTAATATCTTTTCTTCCCCTTTCAAGCAATATCCTCTGAGTCTAACGAGATTACGATGTTGAAGTTTGGCGATTAGCACCACCTCATTCTTAAATTTCTGTAAGCCTTGTACTGAAACCCTTGATAGCCTCTTAACTGCAATTTCTTGACCTCCAGGAAACACTCCCTGGAAACAATTAAAACGCATTACACAGATTTTCTGCTGGATTTAATGAGAACTAACATGAATCACTTCACATTATAATGACAAACAAAATCTGTTTTTCAACACAATATGTAAGGAGCCTGATTCAATTGCTAAGACAAAATGGAATCCCTAAAGTACCTTATAAACAGGTCCACCCCCCTTGTCCAAGTTTATCAGCATCTGAAAAGTTATCTGTAGCTTGTAATATGCTTTGCAAATAAAAAAAGGTACATCTATACCTTTCCCATCTTCTTCCTTGAACTCACTTGTCTCTATTAAGGTTTTGACTTGTCTTTCACTATCAAGCTGTCCGCGACTTATCTGATCTGATACATAGAATTGCAAAATAAATTCAGTAAGACTAAATATGGAGATATCCAAGCATATGCAGCTTCTCTTTTATATGTATCATTTCTACTTTTATTTACTATATCATATAGTAAATAAAAGTAGAAATGATACATATAAAAGAGAAGCTGCATATAGAAAAGAAGTTATTTCTGTAAGCATTAGATAGGTTACCTCGTCTCTTTATTTCTGTAAGCATTAGATAGGTTACCTCGTCTCTTAATCATCTTTCTTCTCCGTATATAAATGGAAATGATGCATACCAGAATAATAACGGTTACAAGCACTGCAACAACTATTAGAAACAATGGAATTTTTCTTCGTCAATGATTCTCCAATGATGATATAGTCGGCTCTTGAGGATTTTCTTCTGCATCAAAGTAAGAAGGATATAGTTAACTGATAATAAACCAATGCAATAGTTGGATTTTGTCAAATCATGGTTAGCATCAAGCTGCATAACCCCAAAGAACTATATGTAAGGATTCGCATGGAATAGAGTAAAAGCTCGACCAATTGAGATGCTTATACTTTCTTCAACATGTCCCAGCTGTAAGTAGGTTATACGATCCTTTACAGGATGTTGATTTGGAAACGTTTTAATAGTTGTAGCAGACTAGCGGCAGTCATCAACGTAAATGTTCTAAAATAAAAAAGAGAAGTACAATACCTAAATCAGGCATGGCAATGCGAGCATATAGGTCCTGGCCACCAGAGTCTTATTCAAGATTACTTAGTTCCGAAGCCCATGTGAAACACGAACGAGTAGTAGCCCGATTTCTGATTTCACTATCAACGTATCAACGTATGAGTAAGCCACGCACTTGCAGTCGTTGAAGCACTTGTTCCTGCATTCTGTTTCATTGGCAGCAGAGGTCTCTGAGTCTGGCTTTTGGACTTTCTTCACCTTCAAACTGAAGAATGTATCATTCGTAGCTGTGGTAGCACATAAGTTGGACTCTCTAATGCATCCACCAGAAAAATCTCCAAGGTCCCATTTATTTGGAAGCTGGGGCTTGAAACCATGCAAACACTTGCATATTGGACTATTAGTACTGTTACAGCTGGGACCAAAGTACCCACAAGGGTTATACACACTGCAATTATCTATTGGCTCCAGCCATGTTGGGCTCCAGTAGTTGTGTTTGTGCACAAGCCAGTTCAGCTTTCCAGTATAATCCATCACCAATCTTGTAGAGTTGTACTCTGATCGTGGCAGAACTGCTATCTGTTTGTATGAAGAATCATTATGTTGGAAAATCCTGCCGGAACCTTTTTTTAAGTAACTGTCGCTGAAATCTGATAACAAGTAAGCAACTGCAGCAGGCATTTCATCTGAGCTAAAAAAATTGTCATTTGGTGCTCCACTTCTCCAGTAATCTGTGGCTGATTTCTTGATGATATACTGGTTGTCTTCAACTAGTTTAAAGGTAAAGTTCCCAGTTCTTGGGTCATCTGCGCCGCTCCATGAAGTCAGATTTAAGCTTGTATCCATTATCATCCCAGGGAGGAATGTATCAGTAGGATTTTGGAAACTTTGCCACAGAACTATTCCCAACTCTGCTTCATCGCTTAACACCAAGTTCCCATCATCCTTGAGCTTCACTGTCCGATTGAAAGCTTGTGTTACTATTACTTTAATCTCCGCCGACCATAAAGACTTACCTGAAGTATTATCCAGCAGTTGGAGGGTACCCCGATTAATTGCAAGAACTCCAGTTTGATTAGCAAGTAGTGGATTGTCTCTGTTGGCAACCCATACAAGTGTCATTGGAGTCAGTTGGTGATACCATATCCCAACATATCTTCCTATTGCATTTAGGGAAAAGAATCCCAGTTCAAATTTTCCTCCAGCTGAAACAAGACCCGCTGATCCATCATCTTTAATTGGATCGTCTTTGGTTATTGTATCTCTAGCAGAGCAGAAGGGATGAGAAAAGCACAACAAGAGTGCATATGATAAGAAGATCGAAGATAGAATGCCATTCGCATAACACATTGTCTGTCCTCTTCGGATAAACATCATATAGGAAAGTAAACCTTTCTGCTAGTCTCGAGGGAGTCTACTGCTAACAAAGTGGTCTCATGATCTTTTCCCTCAGTAGCAACAACTACATTATCTCCTTGCAAAGTTGCAAATACAAACTTCTTTTTAGACAAATAATTTGGTCCCATAGTCCATTTCCCTAGTTTAATAGCACATAGATAACTCAACAGACTGCACCACAGACCAAAAATATAAATGAAATTTCATCTTCAACCTCAAGAACAGAGACTAAGTAAAAAACATACCTGTTCCAGTGTTCTGCCCTGCAGCTTGCAGTAAACAAACAAATAAATATTCCAGCCACTGCAGAGAGATGAGATTCCATAGCAGTCTAAATAGTGATGCTTCCACTGAGCTGGATGATTGAAAAGTATGCATCCCAATATCAAGTCAAGGTCTTTGCGTTTTGTTTCATTCGTCTTTTTTTTGGGTTCATTCATCTTTTATCCTCCTCTGTTTTTGATCGCATATTTGTTCACCTCTTGTTTTCTTGTTGTAATTATTTTGCTTGCAACCACTCTTCATCTTCCTTTTTTTTAGTTTTTTGGTTGGCGTTGTTGCTCTTGCGACACTTCTAGGTGCTTTTCATGCGCTAAATAGTCCACTCCTACAATGCAATTATGCAAACGCACATAAGAAACTAGATGAGTGCCATTGATTTCAAGTCCAAATCACAAAGCAGAGCTATGAAATTACTGATACTTGTAATTTCGAGCAGCCGAGCTGGAACATATACTAATGCAAAACCCTAAAACGGGATCGCTCATCTCATCTGGAAGTAGCATCAACAGTTTAACACTCGATATATGGTGGTGATAATCAATCTCCGGTGGGAATTGTATTTGGAGGATGGGAGAAAAATCAAAGGTCTCTCTGGTTAACATATATATATCAGGCCCTTCTATTGAGGGATCCCTATTTTTGGCCACTTTTAGGGATAGGCTCACACCATTGGATCTGTCATTTAATGAGGTTGGATGGCTAATATACATATTCTGAAAGCACGATTAATCTTATATATATTCTGAAAGCACGATTAATCTTCCTAGGGCTTGTAATCCGAGATTTCCTCTATGTGATTATCAAGGTAGTGGAAATTCGAGACTGCGTTTTGGGTTTCCTTCCAGAAGACCCATTTTAGCGACTACATTGGGCTCTGGAAATGGACATTAAGACTCCAATATGGGAAAGCATGCCAAATAACCGACCTATCACCTATAAGTACTTGCCATAGCCCACAACTATGATGAAAATGGGCAGAGAAACTTTTGGGCGGGCTGTAATAAATGTTCCTATTTTTAATTTTAATGTGAATTATTGTACACACGACGCTTAAAGTATACAGTGAAATCTTAATCATTTACATGTAGGTCGGTCATGCACTCATGTGTATTATTAAGTTCATCTAAACTTAGTCATTCCAATAGTATTTGTTCACACATGGTCATGTACGGAGATCTTCTTTTTTTTTTGAATGTACGGAGATCTTTCCAAATTAGACTTATTGTTAGTAAGCTTATTCGACACCCACGATAAATAAAACTACGTAAAGATAAGAAATAAAAAATTAATGACGTAACAACATTGTATTCGTTTGCAAAATTTGTCTTTTGATTTCCTTTAAGATATCAAAGAAATTTCTTACTATGAATAACTTTCCAACTCATGCGCTGTATAGGAAATAATGTTAATGTAAACTTTAGCAACTACTCCATAAATACTTTAAACATCTGTTTAACCTTTAAGAAGACGAATTTTGTACCCTATGCAATAGCACGTGCACTTAGGACATAACTCGCCTAATTATAAAAACTTGGACGAACTTAAATGAGATTGCTCATGCCTTTGTATTTGACATTGTAAACTTTGGAGGCCCATATGCTCCCTTATATATTTTTGTTTTATTCTATAAAAAAGAATTATCTACACTAACAATAAACATGCAGCATGCGATTTACATGGTATCTTAGTTTAGGTCTCAAATTAACCACGATTTTTTGTTAGTGAAATGATATATGGTCGTCAAATTCCTTTAAGATGATCTTTTTTTACAGTTATTTACACCATGTTTTTACCGGTTCTTATAACCAAACCAAACCAAACCAAAATTGTAATCTCATATTCTCATTAACAGAATAACTCCATAGTCAACAAGTCACATAGACACACAAGCATAGCATTGCATCAGTTGATAAACCGTGCTACAGGGTCGAATTTCTTAGACTACTGCAGAAGTGACCACAATGTCGTGCCCCGTTTGAGGTGCCATGACGCAAGCTGTAACAAAATTCCTTTTCTAAAAAGAAAAGCATAAGAATGGATACACTGACGGCTGACAGCTGGCGACTAATTTAGAGCGCGTGGGCCTGCTCGATCTCAGCCATATCTTTTAATCGATCCACGGCAGCCGATACAACAATTGCGGATATTATTCGGAGCCCCGGAATGCAGGGCTGAAAATCGCCGAACACGGACCCACGTTAATTTAAAATAATTTAATATTCAGAAGAATCAAGGCAGGTGCAGACCCACGTGGTTCGTTGGCCCAAATCACGCCACATCAGCCCAACAGAATCTCTTCCACCATATTTGCCCGCGTGGACACGCCATGTCATCATTTAAAAATATCCTGCACCAACCGGGGAGGCAAAACCTTCAAAATGACCAAAGTGCCCCGACTGCCCATTCCCACCACACAAGCTCTTGCTCCCTCGCAGACCGACACCTGGCACTGCGAACCACCACACCCTCCGCCTCTGGTCCTCCTTTTCAAAAACCTCCCGACCATAGACCCTCTTGGTTCCGCTCTCGCAATCTGAACCCACACAGTGAACTAGAAATGACCGAGCTACCCTTCTGATGTAAGGAATATTCTCATTTAATCACTGGATTATTAATAATCCAAGAGTAGTTGCAGTGTCGAGAGCGTTTAACTGGAAATGGTAAAATCGTCATTTAACGGAAGAGCAAAGTGGGTTTCTATAAGTAACAGCAAGGTGGTCTTTCTCTGCTTTTTCCACCCATTCCGTATTTGAGTATTTGAAGAGAAGAGAGAAAATTATTCCGAGAAAAAATTTACAGAGAGAAACTGAGAAGAAACGATTAGACTTAAACCGGACTCTGAGTCCTCTCACCGGAGATGAAGAACTGCGAGCTCTGCCAGCTACCTGCTCGGACTTACTGCGAATCCGACCAGGCAATTCTCTGCTGGGACTGCGATTTCAAGGTTCACGGCGCCAATTTCCTGGTGGCCAGGCACTCCAGGACGCTCCTCTGCCACGCGTGCCACGCGCCGACGGCCTGGAAAGCCTCCGGCGAGAAGCTCGGCCATACTTTTTCCGTCTGCGAGCGGTGTGTGGCCAGAAACGAAAGCAGAGGCGACGACGAAGAGAGCGAGGCCGGTAATGATGATACGGATGATGATGACCTAGATGAAGATCAGGACTCCGATTCTGACGACGACGACGGCGATCTTGATTTCGATGAGGAAGGTGAGAATCAGGTGGTGCCTTGGGCTTCGACGCCTCCTCCGCCCTCCGCGAGCTCTTCGAGCAGCGAAGGGGCTCACAGTGACGATAGATATGGCCGCCGCTCAGTCGGCGCGGTTTCGTTGAAGCGAACCAGAGATAATGCTTCTGATCTTCGCTCTCATGTACATACTCTCTCTTTTTTCATATTCTTATTTTTCTGCTCTGAAAATTATGCATTTCCGTCCGGTTTTTCGTCATCAACGGCTAAGATTTGTGGATTTTTGTATCACAGGACGATCTCCGCCGTTTAACCGCACGACTGAGGTGTGAAACAGCTTGCACCGCCCATACCGACGGCGGCGCAACTTCGATTGACTGCAGGATACCTTCAAAAGACCGGAAACTGGATCTTAACGGTTCAGGTCCGAGATTCTCGCTCCCTATTGAATCTCTGAGGAGAAATTTCCGGCAAAATGACCGTAAACTCAGCGAAGCCGTCGATCTTGACTCCTCCGAGCCTCGTATCCCTCTGATATGAGGTATAGCCTAATTTTAAGATATTTTCAGTCTTTTTTTTTTTACCTAACAACTGAATCCAAATTTGACCACGAGTTTAAATCTATATACTAGTCAGACGATTTCCTTGATTCTTTTTTTTGTTTTGTTTTTAACCGTCGAATATGTAGCTCTGATTCTTCATCTGTTATGGATCAAATGAGATCTTTGTGTTTGTTTGAATCAATTTCCTTCTGTAGTGAAACTTTGAAACAGTGAATGTAAATTAATTAGGTGAATTAGTTTTTACAGTGTCGGTATATAACGGGTAGTAGGTAGAATTAGACTATTTGTGCGGTGCGCAGAAGCCTTAGAAAGGCAGGAGGTTCAGATTTATGAAAGGTTCTCAGTTGATAGAGGTGGCGTGATGGCCTTGGTTTAGAAATTGGGCAGGTGTCAGAAATCGCCATGGCCAACCTTAAGGGCTGGGGGACCTCTGAGCTCTCAAACAGTAACCAACCCATACCAGTGTCCCAACCCTAACCAGTGTCCCAACCCATACCAATATCTCAACCCTAACCAGTGTGACCAATTCACACTTCCCAATTTCTAAGCTGCCACACCTTTCCTTCCATAATAGGATGTAATTGACTGCTTCCTAGCTAGTTGGTGTCTTTTCGCCATCCCGAAATGATACAAGAGTCGAAATTAGGAGAAAATCTTAAGTTCGGACAGTTACATGGTTTGGTTACATGGTTCGAGCAATATGTAGATAAATCGGTGTGTAAAATGTAGATAAATCGGTGTGTTTCGCACTAGCGAGTAAAATGCAGGAGTGTTTAGGGTAAAAGATTTAGTTGTCTCAATTGTAATTAGTGGATCTGATCATTCTAATCTGACTAGCGTGGAAGAATATGATATGACAGTACTTCTTTAGCCTAAGGTTGTTTAGACACGCACAAGTGATGACTTTGTTTGTTAATAGCTAGGTTGGGACCCAAAATCGGTTGCTTCTGATATTTTTCATTTCTTGGTAGTTAGCGTTGTGTGGTTTGAGGTTCTCAATTCAAAAATGTTTGGACTTGGATGTGGTCATGTAGAATTGTAGATAACTGTGAAATTTCTTTCTTAATTGTTTCCCCAACGAAATATCTAAGCTTTTATGAGCTTAAACAAAGTTGATTAATGAGGATAATGAGTTGGATTAGTATTTGGTTTATCGTATGGCCGGCAATCAAATCATGTGGGGGCAGCGTTTTATGCAAGGTTCAACTTTATTGAAACCAGGAAAGCCTCTATTATATTAGATTATGAATCATAATCAAGGATTAGTACTATAATATTCATAGAATATGATTAAGAAGCTCTTAAGTAAACATATTGTGGTTGAGAATAGCTCTAGGAAGAGAACCACATGCTGTCCCAGCCAATGGAATTAATCCAATGAGTATTCCTCTTTTAAAATTGCAGGTGAGTCTTTTAAGGGTTGTTATGACTTGTGAAGAAGGAACCTCTGGGCAGAATAAAAGTGGTGGTGGTGGTGGTAGCTGGAAGCTGCAGGGAAAGTAAAAGGAGGGAGGGAGGAGGAGAAGGTAGTGGTTTGGTATTCTTTTTTCTTCTTGTGGTGGAGAATTTGTCAGTGTGGTTTATTTGGGAAGGGAATGGGTCTTGTGGTTATGTGGTTCTGAGATTTATGAACCATTGGGAGGATGAGGATGTTGTACTAGTCTCAGAGAAGAGGTGTCTTTGTTGTTGATCTTCTTAGGATTATGATGACCATTGCTTTTGAATCATGACTTGATGACAGTGACAATAGAGAGACTTGTTGCTTTCTTTTTCTTTTTTTGTAAATAGTGGGGACTGGGAGTGATGACACCAGAGTTTATTCCTCTTAACATTCTTACCAACGCCAGTGGGAAAATGACCGAACTGAGTCACTTTAAAGTTTAAACCGGGTTCATGTAATTGTTTGTTTGTTTTTAATTTTTTTTTTGGGTCAAGAATTTCGATACTTTCCACCCCATTCTAATAAGTAAGAAGTTTCGATCTTAAAGGGCAAAATAGTCTGAACAGTACTCGATGTTTCAGCCACGAACTTTTTCAAGTTTGAAAAGCTTCAATGCGGTACTTTGCATATTAACCCTGATCGAATAATGGTACATGCAGTCGTTAGTTTCGTTATAAAAATTAACCGTTAAAAAATGATTATGTCTTTTTAGAATCTTGAATTTTCATTCGAAAAGTATGGACTGTGTGGTAACCATCATTATTTTTATCATTTGCATAAATTTGCATGATTAACTTTAATATCATACTAAACCCTAGTACTAAAAGAGTTTAACTCGACCTTGAAAATGTAATACCTTAAAACAAAGATTTATAAACATTGTATACACGTGAATTTGTTATTGTCTAATTAACGAATCTTTTGTTTTGTTGATTATGAATCTTATATATGAGGCAAGACTAAGACGTGTTAATGTTTCTCATTTGTCAACTTTTATTACAACTTGAACGAAAAGCTTAAGAAAAAAATTCTAAAAGCTTCCTACAAAGCATTTTCTTTCAGGCGAAAGTGTTTGGCTTGCAAAAAAGCTGATCAAGCAACTACTAATTCTATCTCTCCCCTCCTGATATTATGTCTCGACTCTTGAGTATGTACAATGGCGACCACATCCGCTAGCATGTGAGTTTTGGAAATATTTCCACGTATCAACTATCGTAACTGAAGAAGTGTCGACAGTTTTTTCTTCTTGAACCTTTCTTGGTGAAAGTGGTTATTGTATTCCACCGTTAACGATGGAGGTTGTTCTGAACTTTCACTTGTTTGAGACCACACAAATTGGTAAAGGCATAGACCATTGAATGGGTATAAACCAACCACAGAGAACGTAAGGCTGTTTGGGAATAATTGCTATTCTCATGTAAAAACTGAATTAGGTTGCTTCATAAATCACAACTCTTTCCTATTTTGGCTGTGACATAAACTTTCAGCAACTTCGTTTCGTGGCCACCAAACTATTGTGGCTTGCTATAATAATTCACGTTTAAAACGTTTATATATATGTGCCTCAAGAAGCAATCACTCTTCTTCTACTAAATTGACAGGAAGCATCTGATTAACTAAACACTTTCTTCTTTTGTTCATTTCATATGGACAAGGAGGCTCTAAGCTCATTGAGTCATTGACATATACCAAATGGCTAAGAATACTCGACATACCAAACACTCGGTCTCTATTAAAATGCATGTGTACCTCAAAGACTTGGGGGGAGTTTCATAGACTCACACGGCAGAGATGTATTACAACCTGCTCAAATGGCATTGTCCAAGAAACATTCCTTCGTCAGCATCGTCTTCCATATTGAACTGGAACATCTTTGGCTAATAGATTGGAATGGAAAGGATTAGGGTCCCCTGTTGTTATCTAATGTTTGAAGCAGAACAACGAGATGGAATCAGGGTACTCAAAATTGATATCCCATCGGAAGAGGAGGATATCGATTCAGTTTCTAGCTAAATCCGTAATCACCGGCGGCCTAGAAATTCTACCATTCCAGTGGCTGAAGCGAGTTGCAGAGCAGGCGGCAATTAACAGTCGGCAAAACTGAAGTCAGTGGTGAAGTACTGGACAAGCATAATATAGAACAAGGAAAAATGGAGGAAGATGATGAAAGGCTGTGAAGAGATAGACGATCTGATATTGAAGAGATGGCGATCTGGAATGCGTGTTATTAGTTATAACACTATTAGCTAGAAAAAGGATGTGGTAGCAACATAACCTATTACTTATCAATCTCTGAATGCTGGCATTCTCGTACTTTATTCATAGAAGGTAACCATGACAAATGAAACAAATCTGAAAATTCCAACTAAAGTACCTCTTCATACTAACAACACACTGTTACAGATAATTTACCAATGCTGAAACAAATTTCCATCAGAAACTGTGTAAGTATGCCCTAAACTTTTGCAGGGTCATGAAAGGCTGATCGGCTCACCACACAATTGCTCCATCTCAGTTTCTAAAAGTGTTAATAACTTAACTTTTGTCCTCCTGTATATCCAAGCTTCAGCATCCCGATCCCAATCAAATCTGAAAGGACCACTGCATGAAGAACATGAAGCTTTCAGCAAAAACCAATGAGAGGTTAAAAGTTGTGCAAAGAAATCAATGCGGATCCTATCATCCTGATAATGAATACCCCAAAAGTGTAAACAAAACAGAGGCAGATAGGCAGAGCAAAATATTCATCACAATGATTATGGTTTACAATATCAGTAACAGACTAACAGGTAGTTGTCAAAACAGTTATTACATGAAAGACAGTATTTATGCTCCATGACATTCCACATCAAAGACATACCAAGATTAGAAACTAGGCTCAAAAGCCACTAGGAATCTAGATAGCTTCCTAGAAAGTTGAATGCACACCTGGTTGCAAACATGTTATCAAATCAAAGCCGACCGGAAAATTTGGCACGGATGATGATAATCTAGACATGTTCAATGCATGTCAAAGTGTCCAAACATGCAGATTCCAGCTCATCTCACTCATCATCCGACTGATTAAATGTTGCCCTTTCCCTACTTATTTCTTCTTATCAACTAGTCTTGGGTCTAATTCAATAAAGGATCAGCCAAATTCCAACCATTAGGCATCACACTTTGTTTTCCTATTATGACAACATGGATAGTTTCCAATTTAACTGATTTTGGAGATCCAACATATGGGCTCACACAACTGATATACAAATCTAATATGTTAACCAGTGACATGAGATATAGTTTTCATTGTAGAATGGTCTGTCCAGGTCACTAAACAGCTTATACAGAAGCCAGTATTTTCAGTTGACAAGCAATATAAGTAGACATTGGAAAAACACAATCGACAGGTTCCAATTTTAATCGTGTATAGACATTTTGGACGAGCCGACAATCAACTCACACAAGTGACATACAACTCTTATATGTTAGGACACCATTGACATGTGATATTATACACACCCACACACAGATACCAGAAACCAATACGCAATGGCACAAAAACTTACCTCACAGGGGAAGACAACCAAAGCTGCCTATTTGGTGTTTGTTTGTTCAAAACATAAGTGCCCAAATCCCCAAGCTTTAATGTCAATACCTCATTCTGCAAAAAACACACACCCAATCACTTCCAAAATCCACACATGACTTTCATCATCGATTAATCAAATTCCAAGCATCAATTGTCATCCATTCTCACCCCATAGTCTATGTCAAAGCCATCAACTTGAACACTATCTCCATATTCCTGTCCATGTACCGCTGTTAGTAAATCGTAAACATACAACACACAATGCACTCGAAACTCGAATTACTCCAAAGCCAAATTGACAAAAACTTACCTCAAATTTTTCTTGGAGATCATGTATTGTAGAATCAGCTAGCTTGTGAAATTCATCCTCCTGCAGTACTGAACTGTATTCACTTTAACTATTATCAACCACATTTCATTTCCACCATAACATCAAATTATCTAAACAGTAACTCTTAAAACTCTCAGCAGATTAGCAACTAAAACCAAACAAATTCTACAGCAAATAAAACTAAAGCAATCAACTTTATGCAAATCAAACTATTTCAACTTTAATATTCAGAAAGATCTGTACTTTTCTATCAGTATGGAAAATTGGGAAGTACCTGTAATCGATGGCGGCGGGGCCTTCGTTGAGATTGAAAGGGGGAGAAGAACAGAAGCTTCTGGAAGCAATCGAATAGAGAGGTCCGTGGCTAGTGTCCGGGAGGTGGAGAGGTCTCGAAGCTTCTAGAAGAAGATAGGAGGATGGTCTGAAATTCGAAGATGGGGGCTTGAGAAGAAGCCTCGAGAGCCTTCTCAGTTGGAGCAACCTTGAAGCCATGGCCGTCAGTTGGAGAGCTTTCTCTCTATGTTTGTTGAACATGTGAATGGGCCGAGTTATCGGCCCAGTTTTTGCCGTCTCCAAAAAAGCCCAATAGTTCGAATCACCTACTTTTTTACAAACTATTCACACTTTCCTTCTGAAAGCTGTGAATTTTGTTTTTAATGTTTATCATTATTGGGTAATTAGTAATTACAACTCCATAATTGTCTTGAGGTCACCAATCATGCTCAAAATAGTGGAATGATGGAGATTTCTTGCCTTTCTTTTTTCCTTCTTTTGAATAATGTTTGTTAATAAGATTTTCAATTCATACTCCACTTGAAATTGGTAATCTAACCTTAATATATGAATTCTTGATCATAAGGTATGAATGGTGCATGGCGTGCATCAATAACGAGAGGGAGTAGCGGCAACTAATTCGATTTTAATGGGTTAGGAATTGTTATTACAAATTTTTTAACACGAGAGAATATGTGTGTTTTACAGTTAGAGGGTGTATCTCCTTAACTTATGTTTGTTATCGATAGTTATAGTCTTTTGGGTTTGATATGGATTTGAGAATCCTATACCCTCATGTGGTATAAACAAAAACTCAAATCAATTGTGTAATCTCAGCATAACTCTAAAATTGTAGAGGCATGCCGCATGCCAACTCATCTTTAGTTCCAACAATAAAATCTTCAAAAAAGTTCATCTTGAATCAACCTTCATTGGTTTGAAACTTTTAATCAGTCATGTCATAACAAAGAATCACTCTTTGCCCATCAGTCAAAAAGACAAGGGATCCTTCTTGTAACTACTGCTAAAACAAACTTATCAAAGCTTTAGCAACCTTAATTAACCAGAGATCTTATTCTTAGGAACAATTTTTTTTCGCTTTACGTATGGTGCAAGACGACAGTAGCATTTGTGGATACAAATTCTCAAAACAAGAGGTTTGCAAACAAAGCACAAATTCTTTTCCAGACCACACAAAAATTTATGAGCAAGAATCCAATTCACTTTCTTTATCTCCTATCCCCTATTTTCATATATATTTTTTTTCCTTTTTTTGTCCTCGTTTGTTATCTCAATCCAATAAAAATTCAGAAAAAAAGAAACAGACATCAGTACCGTTGATTCGGTCGGCTCCTATAAATCGCAGACAAGAAGCTTAGGGTTAGCGTTAGAGGCTTAAAGCCCGGGTCTTTACCAATTACCTCACGCCGTTTATTCAGAAACCATGTTTGTTAACAAGTAAAACAACATTAGACAAACAGAGAGAAAAAGATTCATATCTTTTGTTTCTGACTTTGTGCTGCAGAAGAACAAGAAAGACAGGGTGTGTTTCGCATCGAGGTTTATAGAGCAAGTCCTCTATAACAATCTGGCTAAGAAAAGGTCAGATCTTTATCTCTGTTATTTGGATTCTGTGCTTTTTTGGTTTCTGGGTTTTGATGTTTTGGTATCAAATTCATGTTCTTGGTTGTTTGTGCTTGACTTCTGGGTTGTAATTGATTTGTCACCAATCCCAATGTTGATTTCTGGGTCTGACCAATCAAAGAAAATTAATGTCGGAATATTTTATTTTCTGTGTTTCCCATATAGGCATCTCAATGAGCCAATTTTAATGTATAGATAATTGGAATTGAAAGCTAATTTGTTTATTAATTACTGCTTTTTGATTGATAAATTGCACCAAAAGCTGTAAATTGATTCATTTGCTATTGTCCTTTGGTGGGAGTTGTTGTTGTTGCAAGAAAAATATTGTTTTGCTGCACTTTATACTTTTACTGTGTATGACATGCTTGTGTGAATTGATATGGAAGCTGATTCAGATGCTGGGTGTCACAATTAGCTTATGTTTTGCCTTTTCTTGATTCAATCAGGCCAGCATATCAAACGCATGTTTCAATTGGGGTTCTCCTAATTGACAGAATTTTTCTTCCAGTCTGGCAGCTGCAAAAAATTTGAGTTCCTCTCGCACCTCTAGGAGGGTGTGGGGTGATAATGAGAGAGTGGCCTTGCTTTGTGTTTTAAGGAGATCGAGATCATCACACATATGGAGATTGTGCCGTGTTTCAGTGGGATTGTCGCTTGATTATGGCTAAGGTCAGCCTTGGTTAAACCCTCGGAAGCTTGGTGCTAGATTTTTGTGGTGTATGTGGCAAGATCATATTGTTGATACCGGCTTCCAGACAATTATGAGCACAGTAGTTTGCTGTTGATAGTTTTCGAGTGTAATCAAAGGTAGTTGGCGTGTTGATGTAGTTCTCGTAATGCCCCTAATGGTTAGGTTTTCGTGTTTCCAAGCTCACACACCTTCCCCAAAGCCTAAGGTTAGTGGAATAATCATTATTTCAAGTCCTTGAAACTTCTGATTTATTATGAATTTATGATGATTTCTTGACTCTGGAGTCTTCTTTTAAAACAGAAAATTTTCCAACCTTCTGTCGAAGCAATGAATAAGTCGCTACAAGATTCTTCTAAAAAACAAGCTTTTAATTTGAAGGATTTGTCTGGAGAAACAAGCTTGAAACCATCACAGGCAGAAGGAACCAGTAGAAATTTAAAGCATCTATTGTCTCTTCAGCCTATTCGGAAATCAGATGACAATGAAAGCAACTGTATTGATGAAAGTAGCTTAAATGTCACTCAGACAGGGCGCATTATAAAGAGTCGGTCACTGGGAAGTGCATTAAACCTGGAGGGGAGGCTTTCTGTTAATAGTGATGCTGAGGATGACACAGATCAAGGATATTCTGATGGTTCTAATGAGCACAACAGATATGAAGTACCAGATGGAAGGAGAGGAGTAAGTCCACCGGAACAGTGTCAGAGTTCTGAAGTTGTTAATGATGGATCAATTTTCTCTATTGGAGACCAATTACATTCAGAAAAGGAAGGCCAAGAAACTTCTGATACTGCATTGTCTGGTGAGTTCGGTGGTAACTGTGGTGTCCACATGCCTCGTGACCAACAAGGGCTTGTCAAATCACGTTCTCTACCAAACATCACTGATTCTACTCCAGCTACCATGGACCATTCACATTTGAATCATTTAGCAGTTCACTCATCAAGATCTTCCCAGGACCTACACGTCCTAGGTGTGAGGCGAAAAGAGATTTCAGTTAATGAGCTTGGGATGCAGGTAATGCAAGAACATAAATTAGATGATATCATAGCTAGACCTGAGAACCACAGTGTTGAAAACTCCATTGATGATGGTTATGATTCCTGTAACTACTCTGGTTTAGCAAAGGACTGGATAATGCCAGAATCAGATGAGGCAAACAGAGGGAAAAACATCCAAGGGGAATCCTCAGTACACCGTTGGGATGAATTGCCTAGCAGGGATTTCAAGATAAAGCGTATTGAGGAGTGGGTGAGTGGTCTTCAGCACAGCAGTCCGTTGGAAGAAACAAATGAAGCGTCCCAATTGAATGAGCAGGAGAAGAGAGATTCCGGTGACTTAAATAGTGTGAGTGCTGCCAAGACGGATGTTAAGGTCACTCCTGGAATGGAAGCTGCTAAAAGATATATATCTGCTTTAAGTGCAACTTCCAGCGCAGCTCAGTTGGCTAATCATGGATTGGCAGTGATCCCATTTCTTAGTGCATTCGTGAATCTGAGGGTGGTCAATCTGTCAGGAAATGCCATAGGTTCGCATCTCTTACAGTAGTTTCATATGTTTTGTTCAGATACTTACCTTTTCTCCTCTGTATGGTACTCGGTGTTTCTTGTTTCTTTACTGTTCATAATTCGGAGTTTTAATTAGCATTATATTCTTGCATACTCACTGCAGTAAGGATAACTGCTGGTGCGCTTCCTCGAGGACTTCATATGTTGAATCTGTCAAAAAACAACATTGCCAATATTGAAGGATTGCGTGAACTCACTAGACTTCGCGTACTGGACCTGAGCTACAACAGGATTTTGCGAATTGGGCATGGTAAATATATATTTTGAGCGTGTTTTGTTTAATTATTTCTCTTGGATAGTTCTAATATTAATTCTGTTTATGTTTGAAGGCCTGGCTTCGTGTTCCTCTCTGAAGGAGTTGTACTTGGCTGGAAACAAAATCAGTGAGGTGGAGGGTCTACATCGCCTCTTAAAGCTGGCTGTTCTGGATCTGCGATTTAACAAAATCTCGACAGCGAAATGCCTTGGCCAACTTGCAGCTAACTACAACTCCTTGCAAGCCATCAGCTTGGAGGGAAACCCCGCCCAGAAGAATGTCGGAGACGACCACTTGAAGAAATATTTGCAGGGACTTCTTCCCCACATGGCTTACTACAACCGTCAACCAATCAAGTCTAGCACTCTGAAGGATTCTGCAGATAGGTCAGTACGGTTAGGCAGTACCCACCAATTTGATCGTGGCCTTAGACCTGATCACAAGGCGACCAGAAAGGGTACTCATGGCGCATCTGCTCACAGGGCGTCATCTTCATCAACCCACGGTCATGCAAATCAATCTGTACTGTCACTGAAGAAATCCAGGGGAAGGCACGGACACCTCCCTCCAACTGGAACCAAGCCAACAACAAGCCATACTCGACACCACTACGATATTGGCAACAAGCTTATGAACCTCAAACAGGACCTCTCGATGCGCAGGACTCGGAGTGAGGGAACTATGGCAGCAATGTGAGATTATTTTGATGCATGCTCTTCGTATTTTACTTGGATTTTTATGTTTGCGTTCTGTATTGTTCGTGGTACTTTTACATATCTTAGCTTTTTGAACACCCTATTGGTACCCATTGTTGAATTTGCTTTTGCAAATAATATGTTTCTGTTGTGGGCATCTACCTACTGAAACAGTGAAACTATTTGTCTACAATTTGATATTCTTAAGATCTGTTCTCTATATTTTTATATCTGAATTATATTGGAGGAACTGTACGGTATTCAAGTAAAGTTATCACTCAAAACTTGACAGAAAGTGGATGAAAAATATTTCACCATCTTCTCTAACATGAGTAATATCAACTGTACACACGAAATCACAGAAAGGAGCAATGCTTGCTTTTCGATATTACTGAAATATTCTTTTTACAAAACATAAAACTTTGATCAGGGTGATAAAATCCTAAACTTGAAATTGAGACAAGGCAGTTTGAGAAGTAATCCACATTTAGGCCTAGTTTGGTATAGGTTCGCTTTTAAAAAAATTAGTTTTTATCTAAATTTTTAAATTTAATTGTGTTTGGTAAATTAAATAAAAATAGTTTTTTTTTTTTTAAATTACAGGTTAGTGGAAACAGATTTTAGAATCTGCTGTCAATAAAAACACAGAAAAATTCATATTTTATGTTTTGACAGCAGTTTTAAAAGTAACATTTACTCACAGTACAGCAGAAACAATTTTTATAAAAAGTCACGGCAATCTCAAACTAGCCTTTACAAGGCATACAAGAAACAACACTATACACAATCTTCAATTTTCCTTAGCAAAGCTTGATCTTGGATTTTACTTAGCAAAGCTTGATCTTGGTATTCTTTATCTGTCCTGGCTGCATCAGTTTACTTCTGGCCTTCTGCGACATCAAACAAGAAACTTAATCAATTTTTAGCTGATATCATCGAGACGATTGTAACACATGAACATATAACAATGCAATGTCTAGCGACTAGATGCATACACAATTTGTAAACAAACTAACTAATTGAATCGAAAAAGAACTCAACGCCAAAGAGAAAAAAGGAAACACATACAGCATAGCATAGCAAAACTAGACTTGTATGATTCTGAAATATGATGAATTATGCTGAGATTTAATCCATTTGTATTTATGAAACTTTGAACTCAAATCTCATCAAGCATTGTACTTTTATCTCCAGACCAAATGTATCATGATCAAATTTTCGATTTTCCTATCAACTTTGTATTTCAAAGCAATCAGAGATAGAGAAAGAGAGCCAAAACCTTGATGCTCATCGTCGTCATTGTACTCCTGATCCTCCTCCGGCACCGGAAGCAGCACGTCCTCCTCCACCGCTTCAACACCGCCAAACTTCCGGTCCCCGTCATCAGGACACCTCACCACCACGACGGGGCACACACAGTGCTGCACGCAGTAATCCGATACGCTACCGAGCCTCGCCATCTTGAGACTCCTCTTGGAGGCGGCGGCGGCGCCGAACCCTCGGCTTCCCATAATGACGGCGCTGAGCCCTAGCCGCTCCACCTCCAAGCACAGCCTCTCCTTCATGTCCCGATCCTTCACTATGTGGATCTTGAACTCGATTCCGGCCTCCACGAGCGGCTGCGCCAGCTCCGTCGCCTTCGACGTCGTCAGCGCGTCGAAGTCGTCCTCGGATTTCTTGTCGCCGGCGACGGGGAGGGTGTAGTCGACGGGGACCCAGCCCCAGTCGGCGCCGTAGAGGCCGGTCGTGGGGCGCACGTGGAGGAGGACGACGGAGTCGCCGGGCCGGAGGTAGTGATCGGCGGCCCATCGGACGGCGTAGGCGCTCTCGTCGCTTAAGTCGACGGCGATCGCGACCTTGCGGTGGGGAGTGGGGGAGAGCGAGAAGCGCGGGGAGGAGGGTTGGCTGAGGACGGCGGGGGAAGTCATGGCTGGAAATGACGGATCTGTCCTATGCGTGATTTAAGAGTAGAGTGGACTCGATGATACTTCACTGTTGTTTTGGTCAGCTCGGAATAAATAGATGAATGAGTGCAGTATGATTGATGTCACCATTGTCACGTCATTTCTCTATTTTTCTATTGTTTAAGAAAAAATCATTTTCTTTTTGACAAATACGATTGATCGTTGATAATTTGATAACGAAGTTTTGTTATCAATGAACTTAAATGATATTTTGTGAGTGCAATTTATAACCTCTTACTTATAAAAAATAGACTAATGACCTAACCATCTATGAAGCACTCTCTCTGAATCTCGTCATCATCCAACATGCAACCTTATATTAAGAGAAGTCATAATCAGGGATCATGTGTCATCTCTCATTTGTGATCCACCACAAGCAAATATCCCCATGATTAGTGGTTAGCAAAATTCAAACGAGAAAAAGACAACAAAATTATAGTCAAGATTTAACAGGTGTAAGAAAAAATCGACATAAGAAAACACTATCTTCTCTGAACCTCAGAGCAGCGAGAAAAAGAGGAAGCCTCAACTTCAAGCACCGTCGTCGCAGTGGCAAAACTCCGAAGGGACGGGAGGGGGTTGTGGCCCCCATGAAAATTTCAAATTTGCCTTTCAGTTTTAGTTTTTTTAATTTTTTATTTTGTATTTTTTTAAGGAAAACCTTTCAATTATAGTTTAATTGCATATAATTATATATTCAGTTTCCAAAATGTGGTATATATTAGCCCCTTTGAAAAATTTTGTTTGTAGTTCCGTCACTGTCGTTAAGACTCAAGAAACCCCAGCAAGACTCTCATCCTCTTGTTTATAAATTTTTCTCTATCATCTAAGATTAGGGAAAATACAAAAATGTAGCTAATTATTTTTCATTTGAGCAATAAAAACAAAAACAAAAAATTGATGGAGACAATAAAAACAAAAATCAGCAACCCGACACGTACAGAAGATAACATGAAAAACTTGGGAGATTAAGCTCATAAGCATATCCCTAATTCCCTACCTTCAACTATACAAGATCATTACTCCATTAGTCACTGCATAAGACCATTCTAACTATTCCGTTGAGCTATCATTGATCATCAAAATAACTTGTGGAGAGGGAAATTGAGAAAATGGGAATGGTACAAGTGTATGTTAATAAGTTAGAGACAGACTGTTTGAGGCATACCCTTCGCCTGTGACTCGACCCGTGTTGTGAATCACGACATGGAAGAGTTTTATTTAGGAGCTTGATGCTGCCAGGCTCTCTGTATTCTGTATTGTTGCCATCAGTTTTCAATGGCAGTTAACCGGGACTGAAGCTGTAAAGGTCCTCATGTCCATGTCTAGGGAAACCACAGTCAATTTTTGTATCGGATGACACAGACGGGTACCTAAATACATAATGACAAAAACACTGCTATACTAATTCACTCTAACTGCAAATTAAACATGCTCTTCCTCTGCATAGTATTGAGGATTAATTATATAACACACCCCCGAACTATAACATCGTTTTTATTTTCATACCCATGTATCAAATTTTTGCGTTTTCATATAGTGATGATTAACCTAGTAAATTGGATTATTTTTACGGTGATGTTATTAACACACATATTTTTGTTATTAACATATCTCATGTGTGGTGAGAAACAATCATTAAACACATTTAAGTGACAAATTTGTAAATGAAATTAAAATGTGTGGATATGATTATAAGAAAATAAATAAGGTGTGTTAATAACAAAAATGAATATGTTAATAACATCAACCTATTTTTAATGATTAGTAGATTGTCAATATAGATTTTTTATTTTTTATTTATCACGAAATGTCAATATTTTTATGTAAGTATTCATACGAGTGTATCTGCATCAAGCCAAGTGTCTTTGAAAAGAAAAATACTGATAGAACCACCAGAAAAGAAAAGAAAAACGAAAAAAAAAACGGAAGCCTGATGGTTATATTTTTGACGACTAAATATTGGTGAATATACAATCATGCTAAATGATCAACTCAACCTGGCGGTAAGGGTGGTTTTGTACACCAAGAGGTCGGGCTTTCGATCCTCTTTGCATGCACTTCAGCTTTATTTCTTCAATTAAGTGATATACTGAATGGTCAAAAATGCCCTTCAAACAAAACTAAAAATCTGACAAAATGGGCCATGCACTTAACACCGTAATTTAACATAGGGCTGGTCTTGGAAAAGTTCTTAAGACCAACACCTAGTCTTTTTTGCTATTTTTTTCTATTTCAAGGGCTGGTCTTGAGTTTTAACTCCATTGTTGGGGTTGCCCTTACAGGTAGAGGTATGAATTCATTACTAAAAATCAAAGTTGAGGTACCAAAGCGTAAAAAATTTATAGTTGGGTATAAGAATAAAGATGACCCTATAGTTTATATGGTCTTTTGTAATTAATCCTAGTATTGATACTATGATAGTTTAGGCACCGGTGTCACCATCGGAGCACTATGGGATAGCATCTATTCAACACCAAACTCACTTGATTATCAGAAAGTTGGATGCGCAATTAGCCATGATCATCTTGTCACATAAGTCCCACTGTTTTGAGCTAACAAGGCATGGCTATGGAACTGTTGGTGCACAAGAGGACTAGTACAAGGTGATTTAAGAGGAAAACTTGTTTAAACCTCATTATCATATCTCCTTCTCTTTGAACAAAGAAAACAAGCAAGAGTTTCTGTCACTGCCCTAGGTAGGTAAATGTTCTCTTTTGACTCTTATGATCAAACCAATCTCATCTTACCGGTAATTTTGGGGCAGACAATTTGTCCGACCCCAACAGATCTGTTGAACCTTAAATTCATTTCCATTATAAATCTTTTTAGTTTTGTAGTGAAATTACAGAGGTGATTGATTTCACTCTTAGCATTATTCTTATTCTTAGAGATGTGACAGGCATGAGGAGCAGTTGCTCGGAACACTAGCGATTGATGTTTCGTTTGGTTCCTCCTCAACCATAAACTAATTCCTCAATCATGTTGACATTGAATTATTACTTCCAAAACAATATTGGACTTCCCCCAAACCTTCCATTGTGCTTTGATTTGTGGGAGTTGGAATATTCATTCTTTTACCTAAGTTTTTATATTGTAGACTCGATGATGCTGTAAATCATTAGAACGACCATCTCATGCCTCAATTGTAAAGAAATGAACATGTTTTGGGAGCACAGCATAAAAATATTCATTTGACTCAAATTTTTTTTTATAACAAAGACACATAGCTGACGGAACCTTCACATAAGCACATACGCAGACTGCTAGGGCTGATGATCCCTATTCCCTTCGTATGCTCTCATACGTACGTAAAGCCTTTGTTATTGCAATGATCGTGAAGTACTGATATAGGTTTCAATATTTATTAGGAACACCAAATGAAAGGGCTCAGATTGCTTCCGTGTGATTCCAGTTATAGATTCCAGTGATGATTATTGGTGAACCGCCATCTTCATGTTGCAGATTTGATTGTGAGAGATTTTGACACAGAAGAAAGGATAACAAGGCTGTCATTCAACAACAAAAATCAGCATTAAGAGCCAAAAATCCAAGAAAGTATAGCCTTTCTTATACGGCAAAAATCCAAGAAAAAATCTGGTCGTGGGTCCAAATTCCAGATTGTTGATCATATGTTAGATTCATACCCTTTTACCATACAATGCCAATGTAAATGGAAACTTGACCTGGTCATTTGCGGCTGAGAAAGCTTCTAGTGCTTCCAAATCGTTCACACACCATATTGCTATAATGCTATGAGTTCCAATCGTATATCTTGCTTCAAATTCCATAGTTGACCCCATGGAGCCTCAGAAAAATCTATTTCCCTGAAGAATGAAGCTTGCGGTTTTTTAGTTGCATAATGGAGGTTGATAATGGGATTTGGAAGCAGAAAAAGCTCATGTTTGACTTGTAGCTAATGAGGACTTGGGACCTGTACAGCTGCAAAGTCCACTCTTGCAAATGACCGAAACATGGGGTAGAAATTTTCTAGTCCTATCTCTGTTTCTCTTCCTTGATTCACTCCTTAAAATTGAGTTCTAGTACCAAAATACCAATATCTCTACCTTGTCTGCAAATATTTGTTTGCAGCCATGGATGCCAAAACAAACACAAGGTTCTTGCTTTCCTTACTTTTCTTAAGCCTATGCCTCAAGTCCCATATCTGCTTTGGAGCTGACACCATCACAGCAAACCAGTCTCTCTCTGGTGACCAAACCATTGTTTCAGCTGGTGAGAAATTTGAGCTGGGTTTCTTCAAGCCAGGTAATACTTCAAACTACTACATAGGCATGTGGTACTACAAGACACTAGTGTCTTTGCAAACCATAGTCTGGGTGGCCAATAGGGAGCAGCCAGTCTCTGATAGATTTTCTTCAGAGCTGAGAATCTCAGATGGCAATTTGGTACTGTTTAATGAGTCCAAAGTACCAATTTGGTCCACAAATGTCAGTTCAGGTTCAGGTTCTTCTACACATGTGATTCTTTTAGATAAGGGAAACCTTGTGTTAAGAGCTGGGTCTGATTCCAATTCATCTTTGCCTTTATGGCAAAGTTTTGATCATCCAGCTCATACTTGGCTGCCAGAAGGTAGAATTGGGTTCAACACTGTCACAAACCAAACCCAAGTTCTGACTTCATGGAAGAATTCTGAGGACCCTGCACCGGGTCTGTACACTCTTGAGCTTGACCCGGATGGCACAGATGCATATTTCATACTGTGGAATAAGTCTAAGCAGTATTGGACTAGTGGACCTTGGGATCCAAAGAGTAATATTTTCAGTTTGGTTCCTGAGATGAGGCTTAACTATATCTACAACTTCAGCTTTTTTAAAAACAAAACTGAGAGCTACTTCACCTATTCTGTTTATGATCCTAGCAAAACATCTCGATTCGTTATGGATGTATCGGGTCAGATTAAGCAACAGACCTGGTTGATACCTCAGGGGTGGAACTTGTTTTGGTCTCAGCCGAGGAAACAATGTGAGGTTTATGCCTTTTGTGGAGCATTTGGAAGTTGCAATGAAAAATCCTTGCCCTTCTGTACATGTTTGGATGGTTTTGAGCCGAAATTGAAGGCAGATTGGGATTCGGGGGACTATTCTGGTGGCTGCAAAAGACAGACTATGCTGAATGTTGCTAATAGTGCTACTAACAATAATGGGAAGGAAGACCGGTTTTTAGAAATGCCTAGCATGTCTTTGCCTGAAAATAATGTGTCTGTAGATGTTGGGAGTACTGCACAATGTGAATCTTTCTGCTTAAGTAACAGCTCTTGCACTGCTTATGCTTATGACAACAATAGATGTTCAATATGGATTGGAGATCTCTTGGATCTGCAACTGACAGATGATGGTAACGGAAAAACTTTGTACCTCAGACTAGCAGCTTCAGAGTTTAAGGATCCGAAAAGTAAAAAGGGATTGATTATCGGTGTTGCAGTAGGCTCAGCTGTTGGGGTAGCAGTCCTATTAGGCCTCATTGTGGTTGTAATGTTGAGAAACAGAAATAGAGTGATTGGAAAAGCAGTGGAAGGTTCATTGGTGGCATTTGAGTATAGAGATCTTCAAGAAGTAACAAAGAACTTCTCAGAGAAATTGGGGGGAGGAGGTTTTGGTTCTGTCTTCAAGGGCACAATGCCTGACTCATCAGTCATAGCAGTGAAGAAGCTTGAAAGTGTTAGCCAAGGAGAGAAGCAATTCAGAACAGAAGTTAGCACCATTGGGACAATCCAACATGTCAATCTTGTTCGGCTGCGTGGTTTCTGCTCTGAAGGTGCCAAGAGGTTGTTGGTCTATGATTACATGCCTAATGGATCCCTGGATGCTCATCTTTTCAATTGTCAAACAGATGTTTTGGAGTGGAAAACAAGATACCAAATTGCTCTTGGGACAGCAAGAGGGTTGGCTTATCTTCATGAGAAATGTAGAGATTGTATCATACATTGTGACATTAAGCCAGAAAACATTCTCCTAGATACCGAACTTTGTCCCAAAGTCGCAGATTTTGGCCTTGCAAAGCTTGTTGGAAGAGAGTTCAGCCGAGTCCTGACCACAATGAGAGGCACACGAGGCTATCTTGCACCGGAGTGGATTTCAGGAGTGGCAGTCACAGCAAAAGCTGATGTTTACAGCTATGGAATGATGCTTTTCGAAATTGTTTCAGGAAGACGAAACTCTGAGCCATCTGAAGATGACAAAGTTAGATTCTTCCCAACTTACGCTGCTGGTGTGATCACTAGTACAGAGGAAGTTGATGTGCTGAGCCTATTGGACCCGAAGCTAGGGAGAAATGGTGATGTGGAAGAAGTCATAAGGGTTCTTAGAGTTGCTTGCTGGTGTGTCCAAGATGATGAGGCTCATAGACCATCAATGGGTCAAGTGGTGCAGATTCTCGAGGGGATTTTGGATGTGAACTTGCCCTCAATTCCAAGAGCACTCCAAGTCTTTGGAGATAGCCAGCACATAGTTTTCTTCACTGAGTCATCTTCAAGCCAGAGCTCACATGCACAAAGCAATAGCACATCAACAACTTCATCTCAGGTCAAAAGCACCACATCTTCAATTACCTCCAAGAGATCTGAAGAGCATCAAACAAGCACATAACGGATTGCTCCTTTGGTCACTTGGTTTGATCCTCAAGTAATTGTAAGATATACGTAATTGTTTAGTTATTGTATGGTTTTGTAGTATTCTTTTAGGCGATTATGATGATTAATAAG
The DNA here is from genome assembly GCF_000184155.1 of Fragaria vesca subsp. vesca. NCBI lineage: Eukaryota > Viridiplantae > Streptophyta > Magnoliopsida > Rosales > Rosaceae > Fragaria > Fragaria vesca. The sequence goes on along the minus strand of NC_020493.1, from coordinate 1,938,553 downwards.
TGATTATTATGGCATTGCTTAGCTCTAAATAAATGATGTCAATGTAGTTGTGCCGTCCTTATCTGATTTGATGATGATACTTTCTTTTCTAGGCCTTTACTTCCTACATATTATTACATTAATTAAATCTACATTTATGAACTTATCAACGGTGATATTGAATCATCAAACGAAGGTGACAAATTAGAGATGAAGTCTCTTCTGAATTCGCAATGTGGTCCAATCGCCGAGGACTTAAGAGGCATTTAGAAGCCTTAATAAACATACAAATTAAAGTCAAACAGGTTCATAAATCAAAATTTTCCAAAATAAGTTTGGTAAAAATAAAATCTCTATAATTACTCGACTTAATTAGAAAGTTAGAGAGCAACACGTTAAACCACGTGGCACACACACAATGCCTCTATGGACACTAGCACAGTGGTCCACTCCACACTATAAAACCAAAAGCGGAGCCATCTAGAACCTCACAAACCCCAAAACCCCAGAAACCCCAAAGCACCCAATTCTTGGTTCTTGAAGCTCGCACGCTCTGCAATCTTTGCTCAGGTACTCTCTGCCATTCCTTGCTTCATGTTTTCACAATGCAATCGATTCTGGTTTTCACTTCACTCGTCTTAGTTTCAGTTCTTGATGCATTTCTAGCTGCGTTTACTTTATATGAACTTTATTCTAAGATTCAATTGGGTTTTTCTTGAAATTGAGACAAGTTACTAGTTGGGTATGCTTGGGTTTCTTGAATTGCTTATGTGCTAGTGTGTTGAGCTGGTTTCTTGAGAATTACATGAACCCACATTGTTGTTTTCTTTTGTTTTTCTCTAGGTGTTTGTGTAGATTGTGTGAAGGGTACGAAAGAACAGACAAATGAGCCAAAGATTTGGGAATTCTGAACCCAATTTCGTGTCTTTAATCACCAAGTTTCGTGATGGAGATATGAACATTAGATGGGTAGAAAAGTTATCTAAGAACGGTGCTAGAGTAGCCCCTCCATCTGCATCAGATGGGTATTGGAATTTGGGACCCGAGCCTTTAGCTTTAAGGACTGGCTTTCGTGACGGAAGTTTTGATGAGAAAAGCAAGAAGGGGGTGGGAAAGTCGTCTAAGAGCAGTGCTAGTGTAGCCTCTTCATCTGCATCACATGAGCATCGGAATTCTGAACCTCATCCTCTGTCTTTGAGGTCTGGGTCTCCTGATGGAAGTACTGCTGAGAAAAAGAAGAAGAAGAAGAAGATGAAGAAGAGGGCAGGAAAGACATCTCAGAGCGGTGGTACTGTAGCCTCTCCATCTGTATCAGATGCGAATGAGGTTTCCAAAGATTCAACTGTCCAAATTTCAGAGAAACTCTCGTTTCCTGATCATACCCGGAACAGCTTATCAGTTGGAACGCAGAGTTCTGATGACTGTTCAAAGATAAGCAAACAAGGGTCTGCTGAATCAAGAAGTACTACTGTTGTTGAGGAGGTTGTAGTTCAATGTAGCAAACAGGTTGAACTTGAAGATTCCAAGAATAGAAGCCACACAGGTTGGACTCACAATGGAAAAGAAAATAGGCATTTTGGTTGGAACAGGAGGCAGTACAATGCTAGGGAAGGACATGTGAATTGGGAGAAGAAACCGAGTTACAGAAATGGTGTGAAAGATATTAACTCGGCAGAGAATCGGTTTTGGGCTGACCGTAGTTCATTAGCCAATGATGCTATCATACGTTCTTCATTGATTTCCTCTGGATACAGCAATGGGAAAGAAAATAGGCATTTTGGTTGGAACAGGAAGCAGTACAATGCTAGGGAAGGACATGTGGATTGGGGGAAAAAACCAAGCTATGGTGTGAAAGATGTTAACCTGGCAGATAATCATTTTTGGTCTGAGCGGAATTCATTAGCCACTGATGCCATCTCACCTACTCCGTCGAATTCCTCTAGACAGAATAATGCTGCTTATGGATATAGAAAAAAGGATGTCCCTCCAATACTATTGAATGATTCATCACAGGCAGCTGCTTCTCCAAAGAGGTTGAATGGGACACTTTTTGTTTCACTAAAAAGTCAAACAGAAGGCTTGGGGAATACAGAAGGCTTGGGGAATGACTCTGAAAAGTTAGTAGGAAGATCAACTTATTTGTTTAAGCCTGTGCATTGCAATGTGAAAAAGATACCTCGCAATTATGAAGCAAACTTCTTTGAGTTACATGCTAAGTGTGTTTCATATCATAAAGAATTGTCACTGGGTTTTTCTGATATGCACGATTACAAGAGAGATACTGCAGGAACAAATGGCAAGCAGATTGCAAGTCATGGTGATCGACACTGTTTAAACTCACCTTCTATGTATTCTAAAATGTCTACTCAGGGAGTGATGAATGATATCCAGCAATACAAATTCAGGAAGATTCCAAGCATGGAATATGAGGTCGGCAAGTCAGTGCATGCATCTGTGGATGGTATACCATGCTGCCATACTGATCATAAACTTGAGAAAGATGCTTCTGGAGCAAATGTTATGGAGCGGACAGCTGTTGGTACAAAAGAGTTCAGGCCTGTGGACAGAATTTCATCTGCTACTATTTCAAATGAGTTAAATCTCTTACCAGATGTAAGCCGGCAGTTAAATAATAGCCATCTGGGAGGAACCAGAATACCCTGCCATCAACCAATTTCTTATGATGATCCCAAGATTTATCGGTCTGCTGCTGAACTAGGTCAAAAGACTGAAATAAAAAGTTATGATGCAAAGCATAGAGGACCAGAAGACACTGACCGGTTCTTAATTGGTTCACATATGGGAATGAAAGCTCTAACTGCTGCTTACCAAATGCAATTAGCATCTGAAACTGTTCAGCTCGCAATGGGTTGTCCACTTGCAGAGTTTGAAACGTTCATCCACTGCGCTGCTCCTGTTATTCCTTCTTCGTATGTACATAACGAATATTCTGTTTCCTTGGGTACCCAGCCATCTGATAGTTTACTAGGCAAGGACCAGATACCAAATGTATCACTTCACAGTGTTTGGAACTGGTATGAGATACCAGGGAATTACGGGTTGGATGTCAAGGCAGTTTGTCCTAAAACCCTCACTGGGCTTCCAAATGATTCAATGTCTTTCCAAGCCTATTTTGTTCCTTCCCTTTCTGCTATTCAGTTGTTTGGACCACACATCTCTGGTTGCAAAAGATTATTTTCCAATTCTACTGCTTCTGAACAACACAACCATGTTCGGGTTGGTTCATTTGATGTTGCCCTACCTGACAGAAGTTGTGTTCAAGGTCTAGATCGTTCACATGTCTTCTCCTCTGATGCTGAGCTCATATTTGAGTTTTTTGAGGTTGAGTTGCCACACTACAGGAGGCCTTTTTATAACAAGTAGGTCCTTGCAACTCTTAAGTCTTTATGATAAGATATGTTGCATTGTTGCATATTTTAGTTATCTCACACATTATTATTTATTCATATTGTAGCAGCAATTTTCGGGATACAAAAATAAAAGTCATAGCCTAACAAAAGTCATCTACTACTTTATTTGTTGACTACCTGAACATTCAAATAGCCAACTTATTCTCAAGCTTAGTTATGACTCGAGATTGAGGAAGATCTAAAGTGCAATGTACTAAAATTGATCGTTTCGGAGGTCTTGCCCTCCTGATTGGGGTGTTCAGCCTTCTCTTCCTTTGCTTGATATTCTGAAGTATGATGCTGGCTTGCTGCCTCTCCCCCTCCTTCAGCTTTTTTTGGCTCTTGACTGTGGGGTGGTTTTAGCTTATTTTATTCCTCTAATTTTCCCCTTGTAAAAAACAGGTTCAGTATTGTAACATCTAGATATATATTCAAGTGGGACTCGCTGTGCCTTAAAATAAAAAAACAGTGCAGTATGTTTGATGCGTATATGAAATACAAAGAAAAGGGCAAAATAAAAAACTATGCTTCTTAGGCAGGGAGAAGTGACATGATAGATTGTAATTGGTTCTAGATCAGAATCTTGGCAATGGAGTTAGCACAAAAGAACTCCAAATGGTTATTCAAGTTGGCTTTGTGTGCTGATTTAGTTTCATATTTTGTACATCAGAATGTCCTTCTCTTCTTTAACTTGCTTGAACTATTGTTTGTTACCTCCAATGGAGCTTGTGAGACATATCTGATGTCCAAATGATTGCAGAATTCTGGAGTTAATTGGTGCTGGAACTTCTAATCCTCTCGTATATGGTGACCCATCAAAGCTTGCTAGTCTGAATTTGCGTGATTTACACCCTGCCTCTTGGTGAGAATTGATTTTACTTCTCGTATTTCTGGATTGAAAACTAACTATTATATTTACAAGAAAGTTCATTTGTGTGCTTTCAGGTTTTCGGTGGCCTGGTATCCTATATATCAAATTCCAGAAGGGCATCTCCGTGCATCATTCTTGACTTACCATTCACTTGGACATTTTGTGCAAGGACCTGGTTCCACTGTTGCTCCAGGTTGCATTGTCTTCCCTGTGTTAGGCTTGCAAAGCTACAATTCACAGGTAAGACATTGGTATTCTCTATATTTTGTTAACATTGTGCAAACTTGTACTTTGTGTTACTGGCATCTCTATATGTATGGGCTATCTGGACTAGAATATTAATAGCTTCGGCATATTAGTGAATATTTCAATGCTTATTATCAGATATGAGCAAGGTTTTTACAATGAGGCTAGCTGACCAGTTACAATTTTGTCATACAAAAACTCTTCACTCTTGGATGTTAATATCTTATATATACTTCAGGACTTATCTGCTTTTACAACATCAAGTGAATATTTAACAGTAAACTAATCTAATACTTTGAAGAATGACTATTTGGGTACTGCCACAAGTGACACGAATGATGTTCTCTTATTCTTGTAGGATGAATGCTGGTTTGAACCCAAAATACCTTCTTCAGGAGAACCTGCATCTTTTGACACCACAGGAATTCTCATAAAAAGGCTGAAGACGTTGGACGAAAATGCCTTGCATTTTGCTAGAGGCTGGGTTTACAAGGATAAGGTCAAGGTGCAGAACAAACATCCAGATTACGAGTTCTTCACTTCTCGAAAAACACGTTACACATAGTTATGTACGATGAATCGTGAGGATCTGTAAATGAAGATGAGGAATACTGTAGATTCTGTACTTGTCTTGGTGTTGTTGTTCCATGTAAACTTGTGTAGTTGATGAAACTGATTCTGAGTCATGTTCCTTGTAAAGAAATACTGTTTCAAAAAGAGAAGTGTAAGTGACTAAGTGCCACGGGGGGAGACTTATCTCCACTGCCTTCTTTTTTTGTAAATCTCTTACCTAAATGTGAAGAAACATGTGAAATCCAAGTGTTTGATACCTTTTATTTCATTAATGGTTTAATGGCACTGTGTTCCTCTTTAATCTTTATAGTTGGTGCAGTTGGTTCTTGTATCCTGTGATTACTCTGTGACTTAGACTGATGGAGATCCATTTGGGTTAAGAAACTGCCAGACAGCATAAGTGTTAGAATGCAAAAAGGACCAAGGCTCTTATTTATTATGTGAATTGCATAAATGGTCTTATCCCTTTTCTCCAGCCTTTGCACTAAACATTGTAAAGCACACTCCATCCTTTTCTTTCTGATCTTCCTCTTTCAGGCTTGGAGCCCAGATAAACATATATAAAACCCTGCTTCACCTACTTGTTCTTTATTAAAATCACTGAAGAAAAAGAGTAAAAGATCTTTTTTCCAATTCTTTTTTTTTTTACCTACTTGTTATTTATTAATTCTCAACAACCTGCACCCAAATAAGTTTATGCAATGCATTTCTCATTTCTCCGTGCTCACAAGTCATACAAATTCTACATAACCACACAACATAAAACAAGCAATCACCAAAGACTTCATGATCCTTTCTTAGTTTATTTTGTTTAGTAATTATTACAAGCTTTCACCAGGGGTAATGTTCACTTCAACCACCACCCATCTGATGCTCATTAAGACACTTCAAGCTTCCAAATCCAACCTATCTTTATAGGTTTTGGTAGCCTACAAGAAATGCTTGCCTCTCTTCAATGCTATTGCTTAAATTACTGATCTTTCTGCACACAGTTGCCTAGAGTACAGATTGGTTTGATTCTAGATTTCTAGTCCAGCTTTGGCTACAAAATATTGTACACAAAATGCCTAAATATGTAACTACATAAAGAGAAACAATGTAGATAAAACAAGGATCCACCTTGATATTATCCCAAGGTAGAAAAGAAGACTTGCAAACAATGAGTTCTACTTCCAATTTTTGTGTCCTGAATCATATACTTTCATATTAGGTGAACCATATATAACACAGAGGAGAAACAAACAAAACAAAGTAAGGGAAGTAAAATGTAAATAATACAGAATGTTCCTGGTTTTTTACTCCCATATCCACAAGAAAGTTCTGTTTTTAGAACTTAGACTTCAATTTTCCAAGCAAGGTTACACGAAACAGAGCACTTCCAATTTAATGCCATCTCTGACTACCCTGGAAATGGTGGTTCCGTTCAATCAACCCTTCCATTATGACCCTCCTCTTCTGCTCCCTGGACTCCGCCTCCGACAACTCTCTCACGTTTTCCGGCCGCCGGAGATTACTATTTGCGCAACGCCATGAGAAAAAGTAGAGCCAGATTGATGTGAAGAGAATAGCAAATACCCTCCCCCAGAAAACAGTGATCCCGAGGCTTATGAGAAGTAAATACATTCCGGAATTGAGCTCACATGAACCCTTTTCGTTCTTCTTCGATTTCTTAACAGAGTCTTCTTGATTCTTCGTGCTCTGTTTTTCCGAGTCAAAATTGACTCTGACTTCATGAGAATTAGTCTCTGAAGGTGTTGTCATCAGTTCATCAGTCCCCAAACTCAGAGAATAGCCCCGTTTCGATCCGAACGAGTCTTGCCGGAAAGCTCTGCCTTCTCGAACCTTCTTCGCCTGTTAAAAAAACAACACTCAAAATTCTTAAACTCGAAAAGAGAAGGGAAAAAAGAAGAACAAAATTTCTCCGTGGACTAATTGCTAATTACCAGAATCGTTTCAAAGACGACGGCTTTGATGGCCTTAGATAACGTCCGGCTGTGACGAGACCGAGGCAGTTTGGAGGTCTGAGAACTGATCATGGAGCACTCTCTATCCAAAGACATAGTTTTGGTCAACGGAGCTTGGACTTCCTCCTTGTCCACCACCTTGGTCTTTTCGGCCTTGGTGTTCTCGATCAGCTTGGTTCTAGTTCTGCGCGCAGGTTTAGACTCGACGACCATTTCCATGTCGACGTCCACTGGTCGGAAGCAAAGCAGAAACTTGCTTCTGGAAGCGTTTTTCATTATGGGGGAGCTTCGGTTAGTTTGACCAAAAGAGAAGAAGGAGAAACTGGTGGGGAGGAGTGTTAATAATGATGGGGGGTTTTGAAGGTTAGGAAGTTATGGATATGGTAAACGGGTGTTCGGTTAAAACGAGGAAGAAAGAGAGGAAGAGAGACAGAGTGGACTCAGGTGAGGGTTCAAGGCCGGCATGGGGGTCTGTCTGGTTCGATTAGCTAGACAACAATTGTGCTTTGGTTGGTACTTGGGGTTTGGACACTTGGGAGTTTTATACGAGGGAGAGATATGTCTTATCTTTATCTTGTTTTCTCTCTCTCTTGCCCTATGTGATCTCTCTCCCTTTTTTTCTTTTCTTTTCCTTTTATATATGGAACGCAGACACGAAAGATCATATTTGAATCCAAATAGAGTAACACCCGGCCTAATTCAATTATGATTTGGATTCAATAATATGTAAGATTACGAGTTTGAGTACATGTTTGAACCGATCCAACGTATATATGATACTGAATATGAGGTTAGATAATGAATTTGAATATATATTCAACTGGAAATTATACAGCGCAACCCGGTGTATCCACCGTCGATTTTGACCTAGAAAAAAAAAAAAAAAAAAAAAAAAATTGACGGTGGAGATGACGGTGCGCCGAATAGGCTCTCATATTCAACTCATTCAAGATCAATTCTAATATTTGTGTCGCAAGCAACAAGGATGTTGCTGATGTTCATTATCTAAGAAACTTTGGGTTCCCCACCTTAGGTGGCTCTCACAAGTTCAGCTATTCAAATGTATCTATCGCCGAGTGCATTGCTCTTAAGGATGACATTTATAGTCTTTAACAACTTCAAGTATGTTCAAGTCATTCCAATTTAATCATCGGTTTTATTAATGACGCCTAAAGTCTCTCATTAGCAACATCAAACATCTGGTATCCAAATTTGAAGAGATCTCCTTTTCTTTTGACATGTGTTGCGTGAAACTAATTTTGTTGCGGATGTCCTTTCCTCTTTCGATCATACCTTTAACTCTTGACATATCTTTAAATATTTTCAACTTAGACCAATTGAATTTCTAACAAACTAAAATAAATTATTAATTAATTTATTGAAACCAAGAGACGTATAACTTGGTTCAAAATCTTACACCTTTAAAGCATTCTCTTTCTGCATTTAAAAATAATGTATCTACGTCCAAATCTTATGTTCTTGCTTAGGATTTTACGTTTAATTTGTTTCTAATACGTGGCAAAGTTAACAATGGGTTAACGGGGTACAATGAGTTGTTTGATCCCTTTGATGTGGTTAGATCTTAGCGACAGTGGATTTCATTAGCCGTCCACTAAATTTGATTGGACAATGATCTATTTCTACATAAGTATGTTAGTTGAAGCAAATTAATATCAATTTGACAAATTTTACATCAATAATGAATGATCGTATATAGGGTTTTAGAAACGTGATCAACTTTACGTTAGTAAGAAAACTACTAATCTGAGTAAGCTTTTAGCATACAAGCATGAAGCAAATATAGGCCATAGACAAAATTATCATCAAAATAAGAATCCGTTTCTTAGTCTTGATTTGTATAGACCAGTTCAAGGTACTCCTGCATATGTTTTTCTTTTCTTTCATTCTTTCTATGAAAAAATCTGCATATATAGCAAGCTAGCTGCACTTACATGTATGTATACAAATCAAACGCATCATTCATGGCTTCATGCATGTCTTATATTTTGCAAGTTCTTGCATCAGTAAATAGGTACCTAGGTGCAAATAATGGTGCATTATTTTTTAATTAAACTCAGTTGATCCCATTGTGATTTAGAGGTGAATTTATGTTAGTCACTAAATTTTCAATTTCATCAGATTACCATCCGAGCTCTTATTTTTTCTGGTAATTTAGCTTCTCAACCCCCAAAACGTCATCACACGTCATCAAATTTCAACATCCCTATTAGACAGAGCATGAGTAATATAAGACAATCGAAAGGAAAAAAAAAAAGTTGGGGGTAATATAATGAAATTGAAAATTTAGAGACTAACATAAATTTACCTCTAAACTATAGTGGGGTAACTAAACGTCTAAACGGGATAAACTAAATTTAATTTTTTTTTTCTTCAATTGGCTCGTCCGCTACCCAGTCTGATAGGTAGTACCATTTTCATTCGAATCCTTGCACTAGTCAATATTGGTCATGATGTACTTTCTGCAATTTTCTTATTTCTAGAAAATTTGACAACTCCCCTTCCGCGCGCCTCTCCTACTTCTATAAAACAATAGACACATACACTCCCATTAATCAGTTTCTTTCTTTCATGGATGAGTTTTCTTGATTCCACTTGATACCTAATATGTAAATCTATCTAATTAAAGATCGACAACGTACCCCTAGCTAGATCGATCATGAAGTGATGAGTAAGTATCCTAAACTCGCTCACAGATTTGGTGTAAATTATTATATTCTGAGTATGTACGATAAAGGAAAATTAGACATGAGATTTCACATTAGTTAAAAACAGGTGTAGTCATGGATTCGTATGAATTACCAAGTGCATATACCAGGAATTTCTCCGGAACCCACTGCACTAGCAACGTGCATTATCACTTTATATATCAGTGGTTAGATAATGTTCTTGTGTGACTGGATGTTGTCGGCATGATGGCACAAGGCGAAAGCTGACGAGCAATAATTTGAAGGTTCAAAATCTGGGACTCCCTGAGCCTCGATCTTTACAGATAGGGTTTGGTTGCCTTCAATGTCGTTTGGGACGAAAACTTGAAACACTGTTAGACGTGTTTGATTCTGAGATCTATACAAAGTGAAAATGTCATGGTTTATACTAGTCACCAACCATATACGGCCACCATCACATTTGCTCAAGTAATACATCCCTTCATCATCCATCTCAATCTCATGTGGCACTTGATACGACTCCCAGTTGGGAATTCCATTCGAATCCAACTAATAAGCAATGACTTTATCTTCAGAATAAAAATTATCCCTTATCCTCATTATACAGTTCATACTCTATCACGGCAATCAAAAATCCCTCAAATTCCATGGCGGAACTCCTGAACCTCTTCATAACATCATAATGTATGGTGTTCGTAGCCTCCCATTTCTCATCGCGATTGTCGAAAATGTATGAACCACCCTGCAGCCTATCATGACCAGCAGTATCAACACTGTCAATGCCAATAAAGAGCTTGTGGCCACAAAAGAAGTGGCGGCACCGTCGGAAATCGGTATTAGGCAAACAAGGGAGGTGGGGAAGGTCTTTCCAGGATTGGTGAACCGGATCAAAAACCCTAATACGGGGTAGGTCAAGAACATAGATTTTTTCCTCAATGCTCAACACTGGAATCTGACGCATGTCAGAATAATTGTCATGAAACTCTGGTGGAATCAAAAACCCTAATACGGGGTAGGTCAAGAACATAGATTTTTTCCTCAATGCTCAACACTGGAATCTGACGCATGTCAGAATAATTGTCATGAAACTCTGGTGGAATCAATCTTGAAATCGGACCCTCGCAGAGACGAAAGGGTGGACTTCCAGATGGATCAAAGGTATATTCATTCAAGTTGTCTTCATATGATGATGATAATGAGACCGGCATACCACCCCACATATTGCCTTTATTTGATGATAATGATGATACCGAATTACCACCCCACATATAAACTTTGGAACCAACGATTACTGGTTCCATCTCGGTGGGAATTGTATTCGGAGGATAACCTGGATAATAGTCATGGATGAGTTCTCACTTGGATGATCCCTTCTTTTCGCAGAAGTCCCTTATATTCACACGGCATAGTCGATTGCGCATATTCAAGTACAACTACCAGTCTTTGTTGTTGGTGGGATGCTTTGGAGAGACGGAGGTGCAAAGTTGCTTACTGATATCAAGACAGCATAGTCGATCCCATGTCTTCTTCACGTTAGAGATACACTCCTTCAGCATCGTCGTCTTCCACATGACCGATCTCTCTTTTTCTCTCTTTAAGTTAGGGCTTTAGCAGGCAAGGAGAAGAGGGCGGCTGCTGCGGGGTTTAATGTAGATTAATACAGTTTACAGCCAGTTTGCTTCGCCCAGCCCATCTGATCAGCAGGCCCATCTCTTAAGACTATTAACTTTTTCCTTTTTGTTTTTTTATTTTCAAGATCATAATCTACACATATCACATATGATTTCATACATACAGAATTCAGACGGATAGAAATATGTTGGGAACACAGCAATACACACACATCCGTATGAACTTTATTGAGACCAATACTCTATGACACAACAATACACATAGACATCTTATTGAGACCAATTAATACTCGTATATAAGCTCTAAAGAAAACCCTAAGATGCGTACCCTAAGGAAAGAAACTCTTGCACGGCACCAAGAATCATTACACAAACAATAATTAAAATGTGATTTCATCAAATAAGAACAAGATTTCTCATCATTCCAAAAAAGAAAAAGAAAAAAATTATATAGATGCAAACTTGTTTTCTTTCTTCCGAGCTCAAAACAGAGATATAAACATATCAGAATTGTGTATTATTTTTCTTTGTGACACACGCAACTAACATTATCACTGGTTAGCTAGATAAGTTTTACTAGTTTTATTCGATCTTGTCTGCATGATGGCACAAGGCGAAAGCTGATGAGCAGTAATTTGAGGGTTCGAAATTTGGATCTGCTTGAGCCACGATTTCTACAGATAGGGTTTGATTGCCTTCTATGTCGTTTGAGACGGAAACCTGAAACACTGTTAGATGAGTTTGATTCTGGATCCTACCATATGAACAATCCCCGCTATTAGCCACCAACCACACACGACCACCATCACATTTGCCCAAGTAATACAGCCCGCTATTAGAAAAATTCTGTCTAATCTCATGTAGCACCTGATACGACTCCAAGTTGGGAATTCCATTCGAATCCAACTTATAAGCAATGACCTTATCATAGTCTCCGACACCATAATTTGTCACGGCTATTACGAATCCCTCAAATTCTATGGCGGAAGTCCTGAATCTATTCATACCATCGTCTGCATATTCTATGTCGGAAGTCCTCAAGCTCTCCATAAAATCAGCACCAAGTATGTTCTTCGCGTCTTCCCATTTTTCTTCACGAGTGTCAAAAATGTATGTATCACCTGCCGGCTTAGTAGTATCAAAATCGGTAGTGCTGATTGGGAAATTGATAGTGCTGATAAAGAGCTTGTGGCCGCAAAAGAAGTGGTCGTACAAATGGGGTTTAACATTAGGCAAACAACGGGGATGAGGAGGAATAATGTCTGTCCAGGATTGGTGAACAAGATCGAAAACCCTAATAAGGGGTAGATCAAGAACATAGATTTTCTCCTCAGTGCTCAACACTCTAATGTCAGAATAAAGATCATGAATCTCTGGTGAAATCAACCTTGAAATCGGACCCTCGCAGAGAAGGAAGGGTGGATCCCCAGATGGATCAAAGGTATATACATTAAAGTTGATTTCATCCGATACCGATGTACCACCCCACATATAAACTTTGGAGCCAACGATTACTGGTTTCATTCTGGTAGGAATTGTATTTGGAGGAAAACCTGGATAGTAATCATGGATGAGTTCACACTTGGATGATCCCTGCTTTTCGCAGAAGTCGCTAATATTCAGACGGCATAGTCGATTGCGCATATTCAAGTACAAAAACCAGTCTTTGTCCTTGTTATTGGGCTGCTTTGGAGAGACGGAGGTACAAATTTGCTTACTGATATGAGGAAAGCATAGTCGATCCCATGTCTTCTTCACGTTAGAGAAACACTCCTTCTTCAGCATCGTCGTCTTCCACATGATCTCTCTCAAGTCTCTGTTAAGGAGGAGAAGGCGGCAGAAGTGTTTAGGGTTCATCTTTGACCAACATCTAGTTTATAACCAATATTTCTTGGGCCCAGACTGCCAGCCCAACTCGAATATGAAGAGCGGAAAATGCCGCTAAGTTCCTCCCATCTGATATTTTTAGTCTTCATGCATCTTGTGTGTATTGATCTTTTAAATTCCTTGATCTAACTAGCATGATATGAAGATCAGCATGCAGCCAGAATTTTCATGCTTAATTACTGGTCTTAAACATTTACGTAGACATAGCTCTTGAATTTTGACATTATGTGTGATGCCCTGAATGGCTGAATGCAATCATAAATTCTACATGAATCAAACTTCTGAGGCAAATGCAATTCAAGACAACATAACTTCCCACTCTAATCCACCCCCATGGCCGCATCAGTGATAAACTGTGCGAAACGAAACTTTTTCTCAGGATACAATACAAGAATAAGAAAACTAAGAAAAAACGTAAGAATAACCAAAAGAAAAAAACATGGAAGGTGCAGCTAGAGCAACTTCTTTCGTTTTATATGAAGTTTTCTTACTTGCCAACTCCCGTAATAACATTAAACAAACATAACAGTATCACGCTCAAGCGCATATATCCTCACTATATATAATGTTCAGATATCTGTATTCAGTGTAACTCGATCTTGCTTGGATGATGGCAAGCATGACTCGATCCTGTTTGGATGATGGCAAATGGCAAAAGCTGACGTGCAATAATCATAACCTTTAACATTGAGAAATTCTTCAGCCTCGATTTGTACTGAGAGACTTTGATTTCCATCAACATCAGTTGAGATGGAAACTTGGAACACTCTCAAATATGTGCGAATTATTTCATTCCTTTTCTTTTTAAACCTGTTCATACTCATCTGCACCACCCACATACGTCCACCGTCACATTTACCTAAGAAAATGTTATCGAAATTTAACTCATCAGAGTCCGTGAAGTGAAGCTCATGTAGTTCCTGATATGACTCAGGGTCGGGGATCCCATCGGAATCCAACTTATAAGAAACAAGAGTATTACTATCAGAAATCAGATGTCCACTTCGAACTAAAATTAAAAACCCTTCAAATTCTGTAAAAGCCACGCACTCCTCATAATGATGATTACCTGAATCGATGATGTTGTCATGATATGCAGCCTTCCATTTCTCTTCACGAGTGTCAAAAATGTATAAACCAAGGCTATCCCTATAACCATTGTCAACATTTGTAGTACGGATAAAAAGCTTGTGACCACAAACGAAGTGGTCATGCACATACGGTTTAGCATTAGGCGAATAAGGAGGCTGAGGAAGATCTTTGAAGGATTGCTGAACCGGATCGAAAACCCTAAAAAAAGTCACCACATCTTGAAGTGGCTGACAATGTGCTGGTACTGGAGCCAGAACATAAATTTTGCCTTCTATGCTGAACACCCTACAAGCTTCATATGGAGGGACAAAGATGAAGGGTGGGATCAATCTGGAAATCGGACCCTCGCAGAGACGGAAGGATGGAGCCCTAGCTGGATCAGTGGGATCAAAAGAGTACACATCCAAGTTGCGTACTGAATCAGAAGGATCCTTATAACCACCGATCATATAAACCTTAGAATCAACAATTACTGATCGCATGCCGAAGGGAATTGCAGTCCCAGAAGGATAGCCAAGAAAACTACTATTATGCAGAAATTCAATTTCCTCCGGATAGCCTCTTAACTTACGACACCCGTATATCATCTCTACATTGGAAGAGGTCTTTTCGCAAAATTCCTTGATATTTAGACGGTATAAGCCGTTATCCATCTGCAAGTACAAAAACCATTCCTTCTCGGACTGTTTTGGTTTATCATACTCGTGCTTTGTAGAGACATGGTTACATAGTTGCCTGCTAAGATTAAGACGGTGTAGTCGATCGACTCGATCAAACGTCTTCTTAACGTTTGAAAACCATGCCCTCTTCAGCACCGTTTTCCACATGATCTCTATCTTTACGTCTTCAAGCTTCACTCGAATGATATGTCCGAAGAATAGAAGAGGCCACGAGGGGCGGCAGGGTTTAGATTAGGGTACATGATATCTAGGGCAAAGCTAAGCCAAAATGGACTAATTTACTGTCCGGCCCAAAATTGATTAGCATCGCATTGTTTTTTAGGGTACTACCTTGGGTTGGATCGATCATTCCAAATATTTTTGGGTTGGATCGGAGTAGGACTGAAAAATTGGAAGTTCAAAGAACAAACTTGGCAATTTAGGGCATAGCCATTCAAATATGTGCTGTTGGGAGGATGTTTTTCCTGCTGCTGTTAGACATGCTTTGAGCTTCGACATCTTTGAGACAGGCTGCTCTAGAGGTTTTTCTTTGTAATTTCAGTCTTTTAGCATCAAAAAAAAAAAAAACAAACTTGACACATGGGATCAAAAAAGAAAATGAAGACCGAGGGAAATTATTATTTGTACCCAGAACACCACGTGTCTTATGTTCATTTTTAATTTCATTAGTTTAAATATTTTATCTTTATTTCTGATTGGTGTATTTAATTACTTTTACTCTATTTTTTTTACCCTTGCTGGTCTCTATATGAATCTGAGTTATATGATTGGCCAGGTACACCACATGACAGTGTCATGTTGTGTTCCGAGTACAGAGAATAATTACTCGAAGAGGGGAGGAAGGAAATACTTAGTTAGGGCTTTAAAATAAAGAACGACTTGGGTTTGAGCTAACTCCAGAAGCATTATTGACTCTTGTTCGAACACAAGAATAAGAACATGCAGTAGGTATCTTCTTCCCCACAAATTCGCCTAATAATCATTATTCAAACACATAAGCGTGTGTAGCTTATGTCGATCATCACCTGAGCTCGTACTAAAAAATCCCAGCTATATATATATATATATATATATATATATATATATATATATATATATATATTGGAGTCAAGTCTGATCGTCTGCAGAATTTCTAATTCCTCTGGGGAAAAATAACATAAAAAGCTTGAATAATACGAGACTTGGTCCTCTACATAATAAAATTACCAATATTCTGGTTGACCTTGCTTGCAATAACAACAGCTTGATACACATATAATATATGGAAGACGCAGGAAAGAGAGTTACGTAAACAACGAACTATCACCAACAGAAAAACCCTAAAAAATAGTTAGATTCCCTTACGTCTAATACTGTCGAGATGATCATCGATCATGGAGATAATTATGTGAATTATTGTTGAGCTTGGTATGATTGTTTAGGTGTAAAGCGTGTACAGGGGCAGTGACGTCGTTTGAGGATTAACTGGAAATATAAGTGGGAAGGGAACCAAGTGAGAACGTGAAAACTGAAAATATGATCGATCGGGAAAAGAGCGAACACACAGAGAAAGCAATAGCAATAATATTGTTCATCAGGATAGAAGGAGCAAAAGCACACGATCATCTTGACTTTGACGTCAAAGTCAACAACACTCTTTCGTCTTTCTTCCCCGAATTGCATATCAGCTACAGTTTAGTAAACGCAGAGAGAATATACGTGTTTTTGTGCTGCATACAGAGTCGTAAGTAAACAGAGTGAGAGATCAGACTGTATGAATCAATTATATAATTTTGCCAAAAGACAATGAATCCTATTAATAACATGGGCTAAGATTCCTTTCTCCGTAGAAAAAAAAGGATAACGAAGATGGAAGACCGTACCTTTTTCTTTTTCCAAGCAATCAAAGGAACTTTGTCACTTGAGAAGAACGGATAGCTAGCTAGACGACTGTTTCAAAGTCTTGTTATAACATATTGTTTCTTTTTTTCTTTAGACTTTAGAGATGAGTTTTCTTGGGTGTTTGTTAGAAGCAATCACTATAATCGTGATACCGTACGTGAGAAACCAAGAATGCAGTGAATTCGTTCATTGTATTACACTATAAAAATCTCATAGAATTTATATAATTAAGGTGGATATAGAAAACGATGAAATGAAACTCTTATCGTGATAAAAAGTTACATTACATTGATCTTCAATATTTGAACATTCCGACATCAATAACTTAATTTTGAATAGATTTTTGGTTTGAAGTTGTCTAACTAGGTACATACCACATTAGTTTTTATATCGAGGTCACACGGTTTCTTCAAAGGCTTTCTAGGCCCAGAAACTAATATGTGTTGGATATCGTGTCATAACGTTTACTCCTCCTTGATTATGCCATTAAGAATAAATTGAGATGTAACTTCAATTAGTGTCGGCGGATTTCGAACCTGAGTATGAGGGTTCCACACGTAGGTTCTTACCAACTCGCGAGTCTATTAACTCGTATGTGGTGGTTCACGTACATTGGTAAGTTATGTCTACCATTACAAAACATGAGTCTATTAACTCGTATGTAATGAAACTATTGATATCAGCCCCCTTCCATTGAGGGATATCTCTATTTTTGGCCACTTTCTAGGGATAGGGCATTACACCTCTTCCCAATTGAATTTTTACATCTCCACCGTTCATATCTTAGGTCTATATGAGTAGATCAACTTTACAAAATTTCATATGATTTAGTGATCGTTAAGGCTTTCAAAGTTTGATTTAGTTTTAATAATCTTGAACGATCCAGCTTATGTCAAACTAAAACCGTTGAAGGTCATTAAAACTAAATTGAACTTTTGAAAGCCTTAACGATCACCAAATCATATGAAATTTTGTAGAGGTAATCTACTCATATAGACCTAAGATATGAACGGTGGAGATGTAAAATTATAATCGGGAAGTTGGTGTAATGCCCTATCCCTATAAATGGCTTAAAATAAGGATCCCTCATTAGAAGGGGGCTGATTGATACGTTGATGTGTTGTGATAAATTTCAAACCGTATATATGACCCTGTTCTGTGTTATCAAATGCCTTATAATTGGTCCTATGACCAACAACACTGCAGCACACGTCCTTTTAATTAGTGGGGAAGCATGACCCCTGTGATGAGTCTGATCTTCAACTTTGGTGTATTCGATCGGGTCCTTCTGGCCACGGTCACATGATCCCATGAGTTTCTTGGACTATCGTAGTATTGGCTTGACACCATGAATGTCTTGCTTATAGAACAACATCTTACTTTAGACACTGCAAATGTTACTGCTAGGGTTAATCATGTTTTTACTAATCATGAACATGTCTTTGGGTTAATCAAGTCATTCAAATTAAAACATAAAACCAAACCATCTATCATAGGAGAAATTAATTAAGCTTTCATTGTATGAAATAGCTAGGTATAAACATGACCTCGATCTAATTCTCCAAATTCTGGAGACCAAAACGAGTGAGAAATTAATTTGTAGTGAAATAAAAGAGGGGACATTATTTTCTGTTGTTGGCTTTTGTGAAAGAGATACATTGATGGATTCTTGGTTGACCAGAGAAATGGAGCCAAAGCGTGATTCAAACCATGTAAGACCAAGAGCCAATTCACACGTGCTCATGTGAACATCCGGACGAGGCAAAGCCACTTGTAATTAATCAAACTCCCATCAATAATTAATTTCTGCATCAGCAAACCTTGATTACGTACGCAGCTCTCGCATCGTCATATGACTCATCTATACGTGTTTATATGTTACATGTTCATACATTAATTACATGTTCCAACTTCCAACCAGTATGATATAAACAACTTAATTTGTATAGGAAAAATAAGAAGAACGTACATTTGCACAATTCTCATTCGTTTACTCTGTAAAATTCTTGATTGTCACGATATAAAGGCTAATTTAACATTATTTAGGTAAAAAAACATACGCATTCCTTAATACTCTGTAAAATGTTAGTTGTAACCGTTTCTTTCTAAGAAACAAAAGTTTCCTATCAAGACTCACAGAGTAGATTATCACGAATGGCTTATTTACCGAATCCACATGGGAGCTTCTTGAAAACACTAGAAAGTGCACATATAGTTCATAAAGCATTTCAACAAATTTGTCTAGTGACACCAAAGGCACTTGTCATTATCTCATACACATCATCTTTTTTCTAAAACAGGAAGAGAAATTATTACCCTGATCAACTTATGATCTTATCTAGTTATTCACAAAAATAAAAAATAAAAAATTACATAAAAACTACAAATCAATTCGCTTGGTTGGTCCTTAAACCGCTAAAAACAAATCACGTTATGTGACAATTCATATGCATATGTTCGAGGTATATCAAGAACGCTGCATGCATGGTTGTAATTAGCTGGTTTAATTTGTCAAATCGGCTAGTGCTTCACTAGAGGCGGATCTATGCATAAGGCTTTACAGGCTTAAGCCTAGACAAAACTTTTATTATGGTACCATGTAGTTTTACTGCTTGTTCTATGAGCCGTGGTAGTTAAGGTGGTCAAGTCATTAGCCTAGAAAGTGGCCAATTTGGGTTCAAGTCGTGGTAATCCCCTTTTCTTCTTTGTTTTCTTTATTTTTTTTCTTACAAACTTGTCCCAAGTCTTGATTTTCCCCTTTCCAATTCTTTTTTTCTTTTTCTTACAAGCTTATCCTATTTTCTATTAGTATTTCTTAGAGCATCTTCCACAGCTTTCTCATTTTCTTGAACTTCTCAATTTTAGGGAATATAGAGCTATTTTTAAATCCAACAGCTTCCCCATCTCATTCCCCAAAATGGGGATGAAGAAGAAAAAGAAGTCTTCATTCCCCAAATTTGCAACAAAGTCTTCATTCCCAAAAATTAAATTCTTCACGTGCTCCAACGAATTTAAGACAACAATAAAATATTTTATTGGGTAGTTTATTGTTACAATAAAATATATAATGTTTTTTTGTTATAATTAATGATGATATATTATATTTTATTGTTATATTAAATGCTGAAATCTCCAAAATGAAGAAACTGCTGGATTTTGATCATAATTTTTTAGAGATTTTAACTTTTGCTTCCCTATTTTAGAGATTTTTTGGGAAAGCTGTTGGAGATGCTTTTATTTCATTACTCTCTTCTTATTTTCTTCCCCATTTTTCTTATCTCATTATGATTTAAGTATAATTTTGACCAGAAATCAAAATGTTGATAACAATAGTGACAAAAACAAATTTCGTGCTGGCTACTCTAATTAGCCTAGACAAAATTTGCATCATAGATCCGTCACTGTGCTTCACTATTGTCACATATGAACGACGAAGCAGCGGGGGAGCAAACCCCTTCAGTAGTGCTGACAATTCATGGTCATGCTTTGTCGAGGTTTACAGGCAACAAAAAGGTTTATGTTGCTTTTACCAGCGTCTGTATCCTGGGCCACATATTTGCGGCACCCTTTCTCAATCACCCTTTATTAGTAGCACATGCGTCATGTTATTGCATAGACCATACTTGCAGACAAGGCTGGTTGACCTTGTGTAGCCAACACTGGGCTAGCTCGTCGTGAAGCTCGATCATCACACAATGATGATGCTGCAGTCTGTTGTGATGATCTTAGTACGTGGAAGCTGCTAGCATCGAATCGATGGGTGTGGGTTTCCTTGAAGCAGCTGGCTGTATTATACTCGTGTCAATAATAATCTCTTCGTTACTTTACTCTACTATATAGACTGACCAGTCAGTCAAGTCAGTACTATCATCCAAAAGAGTTCACATAAAACCCTGGTGACTTTCATTGAATCTTCTTCTTAGTTTTATTCGTGGACGAAGGGACCCATATGCATCTTGAACCTTATTTTAGACCTTCTTCATTTTGTTTCAGTGCAGGTGTATATACTATTTAGTAATCTGATAGTGACCCCAAAAGAAAAACAATGTATGCTTTCAAATTTCTTAATGATTTTTGTTTGTGAAACACGTTTTGGGGAATTATATAAATAACTGAGGGGTTCGAGTTCGGCTAGGAGGTACCTCTACAAGTACAACTCAGAGCTCAGAGTTGAGAGAGAGCAAGAGCAACACAGAGAAATCTAAGAGAGTTCGATCATCGATCACTGAAATATAGAGAAAGATGGTGAGAACTCCTTGCTGTGATGAAAGGGGAATGAAGAAAGGGACATGGACACCGGAGGAAGATAGGAAGCTCATAGCTTATGTTACTAGGTATGGCTGCTGGAATTGGCGCCAACTCCCCAAGTTTGCTGGTGAGTATTTAGTTAATTATCCATCACTAATTAAGTCCTTGAAGTTGTAATTAGAGATGAGAATCGAATTGGGTTTCTGTTTGTTGCTAATCAGGTTTTATTTTGTTCTTGAATTAGGGCTTTCAAGGTGCGGAAAGAGTTGCAGACTTAGGTGGCTGAATTATCTGAGGCCGAACATCAAGAGAGGAAACTACACAACTGAAGAGGAGGAAATAATAATCACACTTCATGAAAAGCTGGGGAACAAATGGTCTGCGATTGCAGCACAGCTTGAGGGAAGAACTGACAATGAGGTTAAGAATCACTGGCACACAAACCTCAAGAAACGCTTAATGATGAACAAGCACAAGCCCTCCTCAGTTTCAATCACACATGATGATCATCATCATCATGAAGAAATGGAAGTACCGAAATCATTGGATCAGCCAAGGAGTACTGCTGTTACTGATGATTTTGGAAATGCGGAAACTACTGTTGATGATCAAATTTCCCAAATTGATTTTCTTGATTACCCAGAACTGTGGTCGCCACAGCCATCATCGAGTGAGCTCTCGTCCATGACCAGCGATACTACTGGAGTTGCAATTACTGCCGCAGATGGTTTGGTTGTGGAGGACAATGCTACATCAGCTGCCATGGAGACATTCTTTGGAGATTTCAGCGATAATTTCTGGACAGAGCCATTTCTGGCTGACAATGACCCAAGTGGTTTGTATACACCCTTGATGGAGCCTGATTTTTTTTATCCGTCATTTGATGGAGATTTCTTGTACGGAGCAACATGATCAGGGTTTTATCTAAAGACATCAATTTTATATGTACTTTTGAAGTATTGAGATCGACTCCTAATTCATCAAAAGAATAATAAAATTGGAAATAGCTTAGTTTTTAATTTGATGAATAACATTTCTGTTTTGATATCAATGTATTATATGAATCGAGCGAGATAGATATCTTGTACCATCTTTCTTTTCTTTATACATTAGTTTTGATAAATTAGTCCTAATTTCATAAGATCATATGATCCAGCAGGTAACTCGTCTTATTAGTGAGCTATTAGTTGGTCAGGTAAGGCAAAATATAATGGATACGATGCAGTTTTGAGCTGTAATCAAAGAAAAAACAAAAAGACGCGCCGAAGCTCGTCGATCTTCTTCCCCAATTCACCTGGTTTTGCCTATTTCTGCTAATTTCACAGAGCTTGCATGTACTTATTAATTCTATATAATCTTTAGTAAACTTCAAGAACCCAGCAAGTGCCTAAGCTAGGCTCTACATGTTACACATCAATGCAATCTCCCAGATATGATGATGAGTCGAATCAAGTCGGAAGACTAACAAATTTAAAAGAGCAGGAAGTTCCTACATATATAGGACCTTTTAATGATTTGAGGGTTAATTAGTAGTCTCGAAAATTCTTTTTGTTACCCATCTGGGAATATACTTCTAATATTAATAGTGACCTAGAAGAAAGAAAGAAACCTTCCAGAGATGATGAGTTTCTTGACCTAAAAATGTTTCAATTAACCACATAAACCATGCTTGCTGCAACAAATAAAGAAAGCTATTCCAAACTCCAGAAGAAGAAAGCTATTCCTCTCAATCCCCTAAATATAGTCTCCATGGCATATATACACGGTCCCTATCAGGATAGATAGTATTTTGACCGAGCTGGTATATATACTTCAGTAACCAGCCATCCTAATTAATCAATGATCCGATTTATATTTAGTAATGAAACGATGAATAACATATCTAACTATACGCGTGGGATTATATACGCATGTGTTCCACACTTGTTAATTAGCACTACTCTAAGCTTCAGACTTATATGGGTTTCCCGGAAGCCCTTGCAAATGATGTAAGCCTTGTCCTGGAGCGGGTTTTATGAAACGTGCATGATGGGATTGGATTATACATATCAAGAACAGTCTTGGTCTTAGGTCAGTTGAATAAGTTAACTCTCGGTTATATAATATGATGGTGTTAGGGACTTAGAGTACGCACAACGTACTTGCCTAATAATATTGGCCAGCAGAATTATTATGTGCGTCTGTTTGCTTGTGACTTTATTCTGTTTCTTCCCAAAGAGCCTTATTATTCAACTTCTGCTTGATCGTAAACGCGTTGAGATACGTAGAAAATGACCTAGATATTATGTCTATGACAGATCAATGTCAACGAATTGAATTTTCATGTGCCAAAGTTTGATAAGTTTGTAATTAGCAAAAGGAACCACGCATGTACCGATCACCCGGCAAATTGTGTTTAATTAGTATTGTAGGCTAGGGTCCCTCAAATCTATTAAAAGATTGCGTTAAGGTACTTCTTTCATCAATACATCATCAAGAAAATCAAGTGGATCAACAAATAGAGTGGCTACAATACCCGGCATGAAGGTGGCTCTCACATATTTATCTTTGGGATAATGTAAAAATTCTCAAAACTGGTTTTGTAGGCTTAACTAGCCTTCATTTTGTTGCATATATAACTTGAACAGAGGATTGAGACTTGTTCTTATACGGCAGATTCTCTTCAGGCATATTGCAATCGATGGCCAAAAATATGCACGTCTCTTAATGGAAGAGGCCAAGAGGGAACTAACATTCCGAAAGAGTTCCAAGCTCCCACTAGTTTGTGACTAGCAGGTTTGACAGACCTCTGAGTTTGTGCGCATGAGATGGGAGACTAGTCTTACTTTGCTGGGATACTCTTATAGACCTCGGTCTGAATGCTGAGATGGGTACAACTGATTGGCCAATGTAACCGAGATGACATGCTACCTCACTTTAAAAATATATATATATATATAACATTCTGAAGGAGTGTCATTAGTTTTTGTTATGTAAACACATACACCTACTGTAAGAAGATATAAACTTTTTACTCACAGACTCCAGAAACAAAAACATCTTCAGACTTCAGTGTGATCTCAATTTCCTTTATAAGCCCCCGTACTTGCTTCCCTAATGATTCCTAATTCAAGGTTCAAATCAAAGATCACCCTCGACCCTTTCAGCCAATTTTTACTGTTTCATGAACTATTATCATATCGGGCCTTGGAAACTACAATTGGGCTGATCATGAACATTGCTTCTACCATTCTACGCACGTAGCTTCAAAGAAGTAACCGGCGTTTGCTCCACGTGGTCCACGTGGTCTTAAAGCCAAAAAATATGATTTTCTCTATAATTAAAATTGTTCTTGTCCCCGTCCACTCTTATCTTATCTTGTCTGTTCAAAGAAAACTTAATTAATCAGGTCTTAATCATTATTTCTGGTTCAACCAGCGGTGACATCACTCCTTGTACGTCATCTGAATCCGAGTTCACGCCGTCAGTTCATCCGTCATCACCACATGGTTATCTCAGCTTCATCAAATCAGCATCTAACACATAGTTGAATCAGATTAATTAAGCTCTAATGTTTAATTATCTGATAATTAACTAACACTGCATGGGATTTGGCATCAACTAATTAACTAACACTTAATTTAAGTGTGACTATGCTCTCTCCATGTGAAATTATGTCTTTCATACAGCAAAGTGTTTTCATAAATATCTAGGTTTTGAAGGGTGCATTTTGATTATTATTCTACATGGATGGTTAGTAAACTAATTATTTTTCAAATTTAAACAAAATTCAACTATGAAAAATGTTAACAATTCAAAACTAAATGTGAATCATCAGAGTTAGCTGCACAGCCAACCCCCATTATTGATTGGGGGTGATATCATCATACATATCAGCAAACATAGAAAGTCAAAAATGATGATCATTCAGTTCAAATTAAATTAAGTTCCTGATTAGCATGCAATGTAATTATCGTTTTAGTTACTGTTACAAGATGTAATCTCCCATTAATTCCCATGAGCAGGAGCCTAAATCAATCGCTTCCTAAGCAATTAATACATGACCCGAAATTTCATGTCAAGCTTTATATCTGTATTCACGTTTTTCACTCGAGCTTTATATCCCCATTGTTAAAAATATGAAACTAGTATAGTTAAAAGGTCCATCTTTAATTGAATAGCTGTTTGCTGCTTCTTTTTTTAACAGTAAAAGGTAATAATGCAGTTCAATGATCAACAGTAAGACAACAATTGGGTGCATCAACATCCGCCTCTTGTATATAATACCCTTGAACTCACTGGAAAGATTCACCCATCTTCAAACCTGGTTAGCTGGTACTGTAAATTTGAGTGATTTGATGAGAAGAAAAGAGCTACCTAGCTAGCTATAGAAAACTTGATTTACTTAATTAACAGAGATATAGAGAAAGATCGGGCAAGATGGTGAGAGCTCCATTCTATGACAAAAGTGGAGTAAAGAAAGGGGCATGGGATGCTGAAGAAGACGATAAGTTAAGAAGTTATATCCAAAGCTATGGCCATTGGAACTGGCGTCAACTTCCGAAATATGCAGGTATGTACAGACTCGCACAAACCAAATCAATATCCTTGATTCCTGAATTTTCGTAGAACATTGTTCTTTTTACATATAAGTTTTGAGTGAATCGAAGGTATATCAAGGTGTGGGAAAAGCTGCAGACTAAGATGGAAGAACTACCTTCAACCAGGTGTAAAACATGGAGATTACACTGAAGAAGAAGAGGCTTTAATCATCAAACTACATGAACAACTTGGGAATAGGTAAGTAATCAAGGGAGTATCAATATTCAAATTTATGATAGGGAGTATCAATATTCAAATTTATGATGAGTTTCCAATCACACTTCATATTAGGAAAATCATCATTCATATATGTGTGCAGATGGTCGATGATTGCTTCAAAATTACCAGGAAGAACTGACAATGAAATAAAAAATTATTGGCACACCCACATGAAGAAGAAGCGCACAAAAGAAGAACAAAATCAAACATCCTCTGGTCATGTAGTACTTCCGAAAGATCATCAGCATTCTCGTGATGATCACGAGTACTCATCACGGCAAATCGATTCAGACGATCAAACAGAGGCTCATGAAAGTGCTACTCGTAATTGTAATGATGCTTGTCAACAACTACTTCATCCCCAAAGCTCCTCTGCTGTGTCCCCAGAATCAACATCGTCTAGTAGTACTAGCTCAGCACAGTATACCTCCTCCTCCTCAAGCTCCCTTAATCATGAAGCACGAGATTCTACCGTGTTCATGAACTATCTTATTGTCGATCGAGATATTGTCATGGTTTCATCATCAGAAACAATGATATCAGATCAACAATACAATGCTGGTGATTTTTGGAGCACACCGTTTCTACAGGACAGTATCTCCATCGAAAGTGACATTATATCATCCTCATCATCGTACTTGTTGCCCTATGATGAAGGCATGGATTTGTTCTACCAAGTCATGCCAACACCGCAAGACGATAGTTGAAAATGCAAATATTCATATATGCTTAGTGATTAATGTGCGTTTATGCATGATACATCATCGAGTGTCACGGTGGTCTTGTGTATTGGAGGAATATTAGAGGTATGGTTGTGGTATGCAAGTATAATTGTATCCAAATGATACATAGGTGTTGTGGTCTTCTGGATCAAGAGGATACATGGCTGTTGTTGTCTTCTTCCAGGCTTACCTATTACTATTTATTGTTACTTGTACATTTTACCTTACTTGTATATGTTCTCTTGTCAATTGATAAAGTGTTAGGTAAAGTCTGTGTTGTTTGTTGTGCTGCCTTATTCCTTTAGTCAAGAGCTAGGCATGTGCTTGTAAATGATGTATAGGTGATGAAGTGTGTTTCTCACTCAACCTTCTCTATATATAGTTTAGGTTTGTCAAACCTTATTAATTACCAAGAAAAAATATCAGAAATACTTCCTCACGATATGTGTTTGGTTTTTCCACATTGTGATAAGAATTTCTCAAGTTATCAAGTAATTCGTCAAAAAGATAAAAACTTGGTTTAATTTCTCCACATCTCACTGATGTGCATCAAGTCGCCTTATGTTCTTCTCTTCTCATATGTGTTTTTGGACATCTATTCCACCTAGCTAGATTCTTCATGTTTTCATGATTTTGAGAATGCATGGCTAACAGAGTAGTGTGTAACAGAGACACACATTTAGGAATTGGTAAACTTATTCTGCTCCCGCTGATCGAATATGGATCGGTTTTGAATACTCAAAACAAACTAAATTTCACTAGGTCCATCAGTGTTGAATACAAGGCCGGTCCATCACTGCTCATCTGGGTCAGGCAAAGAACTAAGAGACCTCCTGTAGTAGCCTCCTGGCGTTCACCTAAAGCAAATATGCAAAATGTTAACCAAACCCAACAACTAAAAGACCAGCATAAATAGAAATTAAACTATTTAACTTCATCCTAATATAAGTTACCCAATCTGTGTGCATAAAAAAAAACTTTCCCAATCTGTGGTCGAGCTTATAAACTCAGATTGTAATGACCCTTAAGTCAATGAAGTTCATTCATTTGTTAAAAAAAAAAAAATTTGAGTAAAAAACAAAGTTATCAACAACAAAAAAAATTAAGTGAAGCGACGATGTCACATGTCAATCAATCACAATATATTATTCTAACAAATTATAACTAGAGAAACCACAAAACATGTAGTCGAGTTGGTAATTAAGCCTTTATTGCCTTATGCGTTCTCTTGAATTGCTTTCCTTTATTGAAAGCAAATAGCGAAAAATAAAGGAAAAAAAGAAATCGCATAATAACAAAGGCTACACTAGGATGATAGAACTACCCTGCTCTAAATATTCTTAAGAGCCTCCAAGTGTGAAACCCTCACATCCTAGTGTGAATACTTCGGACACTGATTGAAGTTAAGTCACAAGTTATTTTTGGCAGTTAAAGGGGAGGAAATATATCTGACATGATTTTCCAACACGAATTAGTCTTTAAGACTAGAAAATATTTAAGAAAACCGTGTGATCTTGATTAAAATAATTTAGACTGCATTTGCTAATTGCTATCATGAATCTGTATAAACAAAATGAGGTTTCATTTTAAATTACAACTGATATTTGGACAACGTCATTGAAGATCTATTTCCTAAGCAAAAGCATAAATGGCTATTAGCTATATATGAGGTATAATAAGAGCAAGTCCACCCTTGCCTACAAAACCTGACCCAGGCCTTCATCCACCTCAAATTATAACCCAGCTGAAAAAACCCATCTCCACCCACAAACTTTTTTTTGACCCAGGCCTTTATTGGGTCTTCACCTGGGTCAGACCTAATGACTTATGGCCCAGGCCTCCATTTTTGAAGACCCAGGCCTTCAATTCCAGCTCAGCCCAATTTGTGGGCCAAGAGGAGACGTCGACCACGTGAAGGGCGCAAGTGGGGATGAAGCACGCGAGCAACAAAGCGCGTAAAGGCTACGAGGGAATCAGAAAAGGCCATGTGCGTGTTTGACGCGTTTTTGTCACCTAGTAGCACTGGTTTCGTCACATGGGCCACACGTTAGCAGCTGGGCTCGCGCCTTCATTTCAAATCCAACGGTCCTTTGATCTGGACCGTTGGTTCACCTTAAAAAAATAAATCAACGGCTCAGGTTATTGGACCGTTGTAATCCCAAAGGTCAAAAGCTTTTAATTAAATTAAATTAATTAATTTGAAGGGAAAAAAACTGATAAAAGAACCAACAGTTAGAAAAAATATATATATAAATTTTTTTTATACAATTCCTATCAATACATATCACCCTCCTATCATTTTTTCACCCCACACAAAAATTTGTGACCATAGATCTATATCTTTTCTTTCATTCTCCTATTGCTTTCATCTTCCTTATTGTTTCAATCCATGGCCCGTGGATATCAATACATATCACCCTTCTATCATTTTTTCACCCCACACAAAAAATTGTGACCATAGTTCTATATCTTTTCTTTCAATCTCCTATAGCTTTCATTCTCCTATAGCTTTCATCTTTCTTATTGTTTCAATTCATGGCCCGTGGATCTAGTTCCGATAAGGAACTTTGGGAAGCCGGTGAAGACCTCCAATTATGCAAGTCTTGGAGATTTGTTAGCCACGATGCAGAAAAGGGCACCGATGAAAAGAAAGCGCAATTATGGGATAAGTTCTCAAGCACTACTTCGCCAATTTTCTGAATGCCTACCCTCAAACAACAAGTGCAATGATAGGGAGGTGGAAATCTCTAAAAATAGAATTGTTCCAATGACATTGTGCAATAAGGCAAGCTAAAACTTGGGTAAAGAGCGGTTCATGTCTCGTTGATGAGGTATGAATCTTAAACTTTATTTTATGTATGTTGTATGTCATACATGTTATTAATTAATGGACTAATATCAGTTTACCCCCATCAACTTTAGGTCGATCATCATGTTAGTCATTCTTCTTTCAATTTCATCAAAAACACCCCTCAACTCCCAATTTTCATCAGTCGCGCATGTCCAAACCTCCAATCTCCATCCAATTCCTCTGTCAAGTGATGACTTGATATCAAAAAGAAAGTCAAATTCTGAAAGTTACTTTTCGGACCATTTTTTCCCCATATCGATATACATCTTCGTTCCCATCACAACCCCCTAACCTTAGTAATTTTGGTGGGATTGAATGCAATTTGTCTATTTTTCCTTTTTTCTTTCTTCTTGATATCAAGTCATCACTTGACAGAGGAATTGGATGGAGATTGGAGGTTTGGACATGCACGGCTGATGAAAATTAGGAGTTGAGAGGTGTTTTTGATGAAATTGAAAGAAGAATGACTAACATGATGATCAACCTAAAGTTGATAAGGGTAAACTGAAATTAATCCTTAATTAATTGTAGTTCTATTTTTTAATTTGTAGTACAAAAGAACACAAAATATATGGAAGCAAGAGATGACAAGGATTAAAGGAAAGAAATAAAAGAGCGAGTTCAAAGTGCAAGATTGCTACGCCGTCGTGGAAGGTTTTCAAATGTTTCAAGACATTCCTAGCAACATGGAGATGCATGAGTCACCATTAACGGGAGCCGATTGTGAAAGGATGACTTCACAATCAACTCAACATGAAGAAGTAGTTGATGAACCTCCTATCAACTTGGCCTAAGATAGTGATGAGGTACCCCCAAATCCAAATGTGAGGCCTATTGGAAGGTTGACAACAAAAGAAGCTGCCCGGAAAGGAAAGAAGGCGGCCAAAGATGCTTGTCTCATGACATCCACTGTTGTCACGATAATCATCAATATTGCAATCGAGGGAGAAACGGGACGAGGTATACGCAAAACAATTGCAAGAGCAACAACAACGAGAATATATGCGATTGCAATTGGATCTTCGGAATGAGCACTTTAAACTCCAAGAGGAAAATCGTATCAAAGAGAGAGAAGAAAAGATTATGGAGGTAAATCCAAGTATTATGTCACCGGGGCCTAGAAAAAATTATTGGAGGTTAAGACAAAAAGAGATAGCAGATAGGCAAGAAAACACCACTAGTGGATATCCCCACACATCCTTTCCCGACGGATATCCCCAAATAATTTTTCCCGGTGGATTTCCTCAAACATCTTTTCTCGGTGGATATCTACAACCACCTTTCCCCGGTTATTATTTTCCTCAACCACTTTCGACCGACGACTCGACCAACCCGGTAAATCTCAATGACCCCACAAACACCGATTTCTTTTGTAATGAGGATATCGATAATTAGAGTTAGAAATTTAAATTATTGTATTTTTCTTTTTCTTTTTCTTTTTCCTAGGCTTAGCCTGTCAATTTAAGTCATGTAATAAAAAAATTAATTTTAATGTCATTTTTTAAAATTTATTTATTACCTTTTGTATAATTTCAATACGTTATTCATAATATAAAATTTAATAAACAGTCATTGTCACGTGACGATCCAGAAACATAAATCGTGGATGGAAACTACATTCCAAAATCACTGTCACGTGGCGACTCAAGTCTCGCCTATAACCCAGGCCTTCTCAACGAAGACCCAAAGGGTAGACTTGCTCTAAAAGAGGCAACACGCCACCTCTGCAGTCTGGCTAGATAACAAAACGTACGTTGGCATGGAGATGCATCAGAGCTAGCTTGCTTGTCTTTCTGATCATGTTATTAGCTAGCCTCATTACCACTCAGAGGAGACAGCGACCCACTCTCACATAAATGAAGTTTGCAAGCTTATCATTGCGATGGTATATAGTACCCCCCCTATATATAATTATCACAAAACAACTCTCTCTCTTTCTCTTTCGATATCCATGTGAGTTTCTGCAGCAGGGATCGGAATTCACAGATAAGACTTACCTGCAGATCAATAAGCTTCTCAACCTCCCTATCTGTTACGTCGACGTCTGTTATTTATTTCCTGGGTGTTTTTGGTCGACAAAAGGAATTGGTGAACTGGGCTTCTTCTAATTAATTCTTTGGTCCTTAACTCTACAAGAACATGATCTTTCACAGTTCTCAGCAAACCTTACAAACCAGGCAATTTTACGTGTTTTTAACTTGTATCATGGTTCGGGTTATGTATCATCGATCAATATCATGTTTAGCTGAGGCTCATCTGAATAGAATCATTGTAGTAACTCGACTCATGATCGATGAATAACGAAATCACCAACATCCACAAGCTAAACTCTAAGTAGATCTTTAAAGAAGTTGATGATGTCGCAAAAACTAAACCCGGAAAAGATCTTTCAACATGTCATCTTAGAGTCGAGAGATCTGAAGCGAACGTCTTTGTAACTCTAAACTTCAAGAGAATTGAGCTTAAAAATATTTATATGACCTATTTTTCCAAGTTTCACCAAAATTCAAGAGGTACATCACTACACAATGTTAAGTAAAGGCCACACATTATGTGTGGGCAATAGAAGTGTTGCAAATCTCATATATGTGACAATTGGTGGAGTATGAGAGGAAATTGCCACATATATGGGAATTACAAGTTTACAACACCCTTACTGTCCACACATGATATGTGGCATTTGCTTAATATTGTGGTAGTGCGTATCTAAACACATACTCAATGTTGTAATTCTAGATTTTTGTGTGTGTGTGTTTATATATGTATGAAAAATATATACATGTACATTTTTGGAGTTTCTTAGCAGTATTCATCATATGTGTAAGCAATCAAGCTAGCTGTTGATAATTAACTTGATATGAAATTTCTTTCAAGGATTTGTGGATGTATTATGAACAGTAAGGGAGTAGATTACAAAGGCGTAGGTGAAGTTGAAGCAATCTGCCAACAGCAAAACAACATCCCAACATAAGAATATATAATGGGATCGAGGCACCGTTTTTATTCACTCCTGCAGCTGCAGCTAGCTACAGAATGCATAATTTCAATCACAACAAACCGTCCACTAAAACCAAACAACTAAAGGTAGCTAATATCTAAACACACCCATTTTAATTTCATGCGCATATTTGTATATACAGTAAATTTTTCTCGTCCCATAGACAATTTGGGTCCGGTTTTCCTTGACAAATCGCTTCTCTATTCCACATTTCCACCTACCAGATACCTCTTTGGTAAATAATTCAGTTCCAAATCCTATAATTCCCGCAATGTCTACCTTCTCGATCTCTTTTTTTGGTTGAGAAATGTCTACTTAGGTCTACGTTTTTCAACTTCGAATCATGAACTAATTTGACTAATTGGCCAAACATGCATATAGTTAGGTTTGTTTTGTTAGATTGATTATTGGCAATCACATGCGCAGCACACATAGTTTTCTTTCCTGGATCAGGTCAGTGTCATATCTATTATAAGAGGGAGTCTAGCCATTAGGATTTAATAATTTGAATGTTACCAGTGAATGCTTGGCAAAACACCATGAAGAAGTGATCTACTGAAAGAGCAAAATTCCAGAAACAGTAAGGATTCCCGAAATAGTAAATTAGAATACCATCATCATTAGTTAAAGTCCAAGTGGTTATGACTTATGAGCTATGACCACAGAAGCAATAATCACATTATTCTGGCAATGCATGCATCATGCATGGTCCATAGATGGTTCAGACTTCAGACTTGAGAGCAGGCCCAGCAGTAGTACTTGTTCTTCAATATTTCGATTCATATCTCTGTTGTTATATGATGCTGCAGTTACCTCTTCCACCCACTTCTCTTCCAAGTCAAAACAGACTTATAAAGAATGAGCACTTCGATCTGCTTGTCCTTACATCGGTTTGAATTGTTCAAACATATATGGTCCTTGTAATTTACAGATCGAGAAGCAGGTCAGAAATCGATCACCATGCCAACTACTACAATGTCATCAGACCCCCAAAAAAAAAAAAAAAAACTACTACAATGTCAGAATTCGCCACCGGCTTTTATATAGTTAACCATTTACAGTGGCAACTTGTTCACTTATTGCACAATACTGGACCGCCGATCCTATACTATTGCTTCGCTAATTAATCAATTCATCTTTTCTTTTTGAGGACCAACACAAAATGGCACTTAAGATTTCAAATACTTACAAGAATGACACTTTCATAATGTAGATTTACATAGTCGATTGTTATGTGAGTACTGTTGCATAACGTAGATATACGGCACTAATTAGTGTATAAGATGCAATTATCCACAACTCAATTAGACGTAACTTGATAGATTCCGACTTGGAATGTTTGAATCTTTATATAGCTTGCCCTTCGGTACTATTAGTCCGTTACTCTGATAGTAATACTACAGTAACCTTCCATCGAACTTTTACTAAGCGATTGAAAATCTTCTTTTTAAATGTCAGCAAAGTGCAAAGTGCTCTGTGAAGTCATGATAAAACAATATTCATAGAAATGTCTTGCAAGAAAACATTTCACCACCAACTACCTCTTCTCATGAGGGTTATGTCGAAGACACTAAGTAAGATCTCTAATGATGGATTGGTTTATAATTTTCTCGAGCTTATCACTGATGCTTTATTAGTTTAAAGTCTTCATCACTTATTATCTAATGCCAGGATGTAATTAACTAAGCTTTCACTAATTGAATAAGTACATCCATAGAAACATGATTAGATCGCTCAAATCTAGATCTTACATTTTGCCCCTTCGAGCTTCACTGAACAAGACTTTGCCGTAAACAAGTGTTTGATTTCGTATCCAGTATTCACATATATGTTTGGTTAATCCAAATTAGAGTTTGAATTCTTTTCATTTTAAAAGAGACCAAGAAATTAAGCATCTTCTTCCCTCTTGTCTTTCTTTGTTTTCTTGCTCCTTAATTTGGGTCTAATAATGCAGAATCATGCTCGCGAGTCCCGACTTTAATCGCAGCATCTTAGAGATCTCATCTATCACAGTACAACTGGCCAGAAAAAAAAAATCCCACAGTACAAAAATGGCATTTACCGATTGGAAACTTCTGCTTGATACATGAAAGGCCGGGAGAGCAAGACGGCACATGCAGACTGCAGTACGTACTGCCATATATTATTGAACTCAAACATTTTTGTGAGTTTTAATCTTTTCCTAAGACTCTTTCATATGATGCCGCGATGCAAGTATTACAGATTTGTATAGGTTGGGAATATCAAAATCTCACTTAAACAGAAGAGATGAGCTGAAATTGTGGATTAAATTTGATGCATGTCTTATGAGCTCGTGTAGATAAAAAAACTCACATAAAATTGAAATGATATAAAAAAGTTACCCTTAGGTTACTGAAATGTTGTCAGCTTGGTCTATGAGGTCATATAGGTAATAATTACAGTCAATTATTTACTCTTACTATTATTTGTTGGGTGGTGGTGAGTTATTATATTCTCTCCTCAAATCCTTGGGACATTGGATTATATTATCTCCCTACTGGTCCCATTTTGCTCTCTGTGAAGTTGCCATCATCTTCCAGGGTACAGAAGCACAGAGATCTCCCAAAGTTGGTCCAGATATCTTCGATTAGGAAATCTCAACAGTAGCAGGGGGACCATCAATCGCCCTCAACTCGTCATTAAGCTAATAATCCACCTTCTTAACTTAGTACTTGCGCTCTTAATCAAACACAATTCCAGAATTTCGAAGCAAAAATTCATAGACTGAGAAAGAAAATGCAGAGTTTCCCATTCATTGGGTAACTGTTTTAAGCAAGAGCACCCATCAAGTTCCTCTACAGAAGTCACACTGAGGCACTTCCCCAAGGGAGGGGCAAAGGACACATGGGTAGAACAGTAAATTTCCAAAACTTTCCCGCGCTGACTAGTGACTACAAGCAACACTACTGTCATCTACAGTGTAACAGAATTATGGGGGAGCAGAAGAACACTCCTAGCTACTGAGATTATTGCTTCTTCCTTTTGTGTTATTGAAGCTACAGACACAAATCCAAAACAAGATTTCAATTCAAAGTTTTTAACTTTTTATTATGTCTCGTCTTTGTTTGACACCAAAAGAGAACAAAATGCAGATAGCTTCAAATAATAATAATTGGAAGAAAACAAGAGAAATGGAAGATAAACCCCAATTCCTTTTCATCTCTTCGATCTGCTCACCCTTTACAGAAAATGAAAGCAACAGTGGTAGGTTTGGTTTCATCCAAGCATGTTCGAAGAGAGCCAATTTTGTTGCAGATGCATTGATCAAATTTCAGTCACTGGCTCAAGATATTGGAAAAAGACTCGGAACAATTCTCTTTCAACTTAATCGGATCAAGCTAGGTTGCAACAGTTTAGCTAGGACATCATTCTGTAATTTTTATGTTTAGCTAAACTTCTTGCACCCCTCTTGTTTTCTCGCCCATCACCTTTTTTTTTCTCTTTTTTTTTCCTTCTCCATTTCCTGTCATTGGAGCAGAGCTTATTAGCTGGTGTCACTCTCATAGAAAGAGAAGGAGAGACCATTAGTGAGCTCTGTCATTAGCTCTAACTAGGCCTGAGCGGTTCTGGATCTGATGAGAAATTAATTTGGACAACTCTGTCGTGATGATCTTTACAATATTCACTAATTTTCCTCCTCTTGATGTCCCTCTCCAATTTTAAAGTGGTAACGCTAGTCACTGTGGTTCTTCCACTCTCTGCAGAGCTTGAAAAAGTCTGATCCAACACATTGGCCGGTGTCACTGAGCTAGACACCATCTCCAACACTGAATCGTACTCATCTACCACACTGTCTTGCATACAGTTGTAGCATTGCAGCAAAGTTACCTACCCAAGAAACAAGAAAGTTAATTACTTCTAATGTGATTGGTTATAACTTCTAAAGAAATGTACTTAGTTATTTACCTTATTTACATAGGAACAGTTAGACAGCGCTTTTTTAAAGCAGGGGCTTTGCATGGGGAATAACTCATGAGAAGCAAAGAGGAGACCAGAGGCTGCAATTATTGATGGCTTGAACACCAAAAGCTTCATATCTGCAAAACAACCAAGAAAAGTCATAAACATTTTCATGGTGGAGAAGTGTGTGATAAAAATGTGAAATTATGATTCTCTCAAGGTTCATAAGAGTTCTAGACCATTTTGAGCTTTAAAGATGATCTGGGTGGCTCTGGCTTTGAGAGCTTGCCTCAATGGAGGATCTTCAAGCTTGAACAAAGAAATGAAGAAAAGAATGAAAGAGAAGGGAGTTATGGACCGCATTCTCCATTTTAGAGCTCCTAAAATCAGAAACTCCATTCTCTCTATAGTTCGAGTATCGAAAATGATACCTCCATCACTCTGTATATACCAAAATTCTCATCAAATTTTATATATTTCAATGAATGAAACATTTCTGATTAATTTAAAGAAAGCTCTAGTTTCAGTACCTGAAAATCAAGGATAGAGAAGGCTGTTTTCTTCATCTTGGCTGCTAGAGAAACGCAGGAAATTGCGAGGAGCTTTATGATCCAAGGCTTTGGTTGCTGAAAATGTCCCAGGCATCAGTTTGATTAGATCTCATCAAATTATTCAAACCCCATAAACCATTGTGTTACTTTCATTTGGGGAAGAACCCAATTAGTACTAAATGCAAATTTCGTTATCAAAAGCAAGAAAGAAGTGCTTCCAAGTTTCAGTCTTTACCAGCTTTTCTTGGCAGGACAAGAACCGATCAAGATAATTGACAGCGAGGTAAGATAAGAATTTATCAGAGTTACAACAGAGCTGCAGCAAGAACATAATTTCTGGGTCACTAAACTGACAAATAGGACCAAATTTAAGAAATGAGGTCTCTGTTCTTACAAGAATTGTACCTGTGAGATTGAAGCAATTGCTTCCCTTCGAATAGAGATGTCAAAGTCTCCAGCTTGAAGGGTTTGGAAGTAATTCTCGGATGGCATGTGATCGGATTCAATGGAGAACAGAGAAGTGACCGAGTCAGAGTGGATATCATGGGAAATTGTTAGTGGGTTTTCAAGGTTGAACTCCATGGATTCTAGTCACTCAAGTTTCTCAAGACATGTTTTGGAAGGAAGAGCAAAGCATTGATATAAGAAAGGCGAAGAATTTGGTGTTCTTTGTTAAAAGAAAAAGGGTGTGTAGGTGTGTAGTGAAGTGAGTGTGGGTGAAGCCTTGGACCTGAGTCCTTTACAGCTCTGTCTCTCTTATATTGTTTTGCAAAAATGCATCGACATATTGGGAAAGAAAATTCCTTTTGAGGGCTATGATCAAGTACTTATGAGCTCAATGTGAAGCTTGGATACCTTAAACAAGATTGGTTGGAGTAAAGGTTGGGTTTTTCATCTAATTGGCTTTCACTTTTGTTATTTCAGCCAATCAACCTCATCCTCCCTAGTCCACAAAACAATTTATTTATTTATTTTGTTTAGACATTTTTTTTTAAATGCTACGGTCTGTGTGTCTTTTGTGAGTTCAACTCATAACCTATCATTTATGAAATAAAGATTATGTCACTATACTAAATAGTATTAGACGAAAACAGTTTTAAAATGTATCTATAAGGAAAAAGAAAATTTGATGAACCACATGTTTTATAAGGTTGGTTGAGTTGCTAGTAGTTGCTAGTATGTAACTCTCATGTTTAGAGTTTGAGTCCCAACTCTCATTATTAGTTTGAAGGGTTTTTGAATTTGTGTACCTACAACGAGAGATTAATCTGATTTTGTTAAGATACCTCGATTCGAATATTGATTGACGGGTGTGTTACTAGCTTATTAACGTAACGATATGGGTTACTTTTGAGTCCTGATAACCAAAACAATGATGAATAAGTTGACAATAATTTAGTTCACCTTTTATATTCTATATAACCGGAATTAGACACCCACAAAAACAACATAAAGTTTTTCAACGTCTTGTCATGTATTTATTTATACGCTTTTCACTAGTTTTATGTATAGTAAAACGTTTTATCGATCTTCTTAGTTTCATTTTGTGTTTGAGAACAAGAAAGACATAGCAAAGTGATCATGTGTAGCATGCAGAAGAGTATATCTTAAGTCTAAAATTTACTGATGTTTATGTATCATTACAGAAATCTCATCGAGTTAATTGCCAATAAGATCCATATAAATGTGAAATTAACTTTAACTAAGATCAGTTTTCAATCAAATACTTTTTAAGTCAGGACATCTTTCACATCATGACATTGGAATGCATGAACTTCGATCTCTACGTTGTTCATGACAAAAAACGACTATACTTTGGTCAATTTCAATTTGTTTATGCAATGATTCACAACTTGAAAGAGGCAGGAAATAACACTTGTTTTTTTGGCATATTATAGCTTCCTTAAATATATCAACTTCGTGTTGATTATTTGATAGACAAAGAGGCAACTTGGAAGAAGGAAGAATATGTATAAAATTTTACACCAACCTCATCGAAGCAGTAGACGGAGACCTAGAAGTGAAGAAACAATGGAAACAACTCAAGTGGAGGCTCAAGGTTTTTGTACTCAAATTCGAACTGCACACCTCTCGATCAGTAAACTCGTTAAAACTCAGAAAAATTATTCGACAAGTGAGTAAGGACAAGCTTGAAACGTTGCTGCTTCACACCAAACTAAGTAACCACTCCCAGTGAAAATAATGTTTGACAAGAAGTGTATTTTTCTGCTGTTGTTCATTTCATTCCATATTTCCATATAAGAAAAGAAGAAAATGGCCCCAAACAGAAACACTACAATTCAGTCTTTTCATGTCCATGGCAGAACGACAGCTTGAGCATATGTCCCTTATTGAATGAGTCTACCTCATTTCTTACAAGCAGAAGAGACTAATGAAACGACAAGTCGATCTTTAGCTGAGATACTCCATAGTTCTCAGTCCACAGTCCACACTGGATACATGCACTGATGCACTGAGAGTGAAATCAATATGATAGTGTAATACAATATGATCACAATGAGGTGTAATGGGTATAGAAGTCAATGCATGAGATTATTATGCCATAAGTGGAATTCAAAAACTACATTTTCATACCCCATATAGATATGTATAGACTATGACGCATTAGAATTTTAAAACATGAAGATGAAGATTACATATTACATTTTAATTCTATATTCACATAGATATGGACTTGGCTCAAATTTCATAATGGAATTTTGGGTTTTCTGTTTGGTCTTATCGTTAAATCCTTGAGGTAGGTTGTTACTTTGTATGACTATGTGTGTGTTTTATATCGTAACACTATTATCCTAGGCTACATGTATGAACAAAATTCAGATCTTGATCATACACAACCGCACACTTCAGTGCGGGGCGATAGGAAGAAGCCTCACCGGCTCAAACCTAGACGCGCTGTTGGAAAAGCGGCTGCCTAGGTGTTGAGACAACGCTTTTGTGAAAACGAACGTTTTTTGCGAAAACGAAACCCAAATGCGTTGAGACGAAAAATTGAAGACGATAATGTCCATTATTGTTTAACAAAACAACATTGTTTTCTCATTAAATCTTTTACATATGCAGCCCACATTTGCAGCTGCTAGCTGAATTATGCAGAAAAACATTAAGGCATAGCTAGGTCCAACCGTCCAATGTATCTACAACCATATACTGTATTAGCCAAAATAAGTAGGGTAAAATATTGTATAGTCCTTGTGGTTTAAAGTCGACATTTGTTTAGTCCTTATGATTTTATTTTAATCTTAATAGTCCTTAAAGTCACGATTTTTCATTTAAATAGTTCTTATGGTTTTATTTTAATCTGAATAGTCTTTAAAGTCCTCAATTAATGGAACTATGGCTTATTTGCTTTACCTCCATTTTGTGGTTTGTTTGGCATGTGAGAAATAAAACCAGATTTGATGGTTGTCGCTTTTCAGTTGAAGCTGTTTGCAGGCTAATATCAGGTCATATAAGAGCCACTAGTCATCTTACAACGGGTCATATGCATAATAGTGTCCAGGAGCTGTGAATTTTGAAATGTTTTGGAGCCCCATGTCGACCTCGTGCCACTCCTAGAGTTGTTGAAGTTAATTGGCTTCCTCCTTCTTTTGGTTAGGTGAAGATAAATTCTGATGGCTCTTGGAAGTATGAGGAGGGAGTGGGTGGTTATGGTGCTATTTTTAGGGATTACAAGGGCCACTTTCTTGGTGCTTTTGCCTTAAATCTTGAAATTCCTAGTTCAATTTCAGCGGAGATAATGGCTGTTATTAAAGCTATTGAGCTTGCTTGGGTTCGTGATTGGAAACATATTTGGTTGGAAGTTGACTCATCTTTGGTACTTGATTATATTCGCAGACCTTCTCTTGTTCCTTGGTCTCTTCGAATTTAATGGTTGAATTGCTTATACCGAATCTTTGAGATGAATTTCAAATCTACTCATATTTTTCGTGAAGGAAATAAAATGGCTGATGCTCTGGCAAATCAAGGTACGTCATGTTCTGAGTTGATATGGTGGAATGAGCCTCCACCTTTCATATTATTGTCTTATAATAACGATGTTAGAGGTATGCCTCAATTTCGTTTCAGCTAGTCTGTATTTTATTTTGGGAGGTTTTGGTTTTCACCCTCCTTTGTTTATTTTTTTCTTTTATTAATAAATTAGAGTGATAGGCGATTTATTTGCCTATACTCGATCATTCAGTGGAAAAAAAATTAGTCTTTAAAGTCATGATTTTTCATCCAAATAGTCTTTATGACCTTTAACTGAGAAAATTGTCAGAATGGCTATTTGAATGAAAAATCATGACTTTAAAGACGATTCAGATTAAAATAAAACCATAAGGACTATTTGGATGAAAAATTGTGACGTTAAAGACTATTTAGATTGAAATAAAACCATAAGGACTAAACAGATGTCAACTTCAAACCGTAAAGACTAAACAAATTTCAATTCAAATAAATATGATTACTTGATTAGGCCAGCCTTAATTAGGGTAACTGAAACCAACTATAAGACCAGTAGTAATCGTTTTACGCTTGCATATGATATGATCGATATGATATGATTGCTGTATGACAAACATAGAAAACCCCTTACAGGACCATAATTCCATCATTAGGAACTTTCTAAATCAAAGCCTGCTGGTTCTATATACGAGTTCATGTCCCCCTGTAGCACTAGATAGCCGATCGGAATCGTGGTCCTATCTATCTACAATATATATTCTTATCTATTCTTCAATGCCATTGATCAAACCGAAACCCTAATCAGAACGCAGCTGTCATAATATATAAGTGAGGAATATCAGTCTCGCTCAAAAAGCCATACATTCATATCAAAGTGAAAAAAGGCCCCAAATGCACCTACTTTTTTGAAATTTTCACCAATCCCATTAAGCTTCTTTGACCTGAGAATCGTTACCTAAACTTCCAGCCTTTCACCATCTACCCCCATCGATCGATAATCCTTATATAACTCAAAGTCTCAATTTATATATGTCGTATCGATCATGATTTTATATTTTCATATACGTAGAGAGCTGTTATTCTGGGTTTAGACGACTTTGAGTTAAAGCAATAAGATCTCAAAATATAATAAGACTGAATGTGTAGACCTAGCTATATAATTTGAAGAAGAAAAGCATGCGTGTACTGATCTGAGCATAATCGGGAGACGAAATAAGATCGTAATTAAACAATGTCGGATTGGAGAAATGTGGTCTCTCCCATAGCAGCTGCTTGATCATAATTAGACCGAAATGCAAAATAATGGATTGTTATCATGCCTATGATCAATTATAAACTTAGGAGTGTCCAGCTTTCTTTTCAGTAAGGTTTGCTGGAAATTTGATTACTCTTTGATTGTTGTTTCAAATTATTTGGTTGGACTGATAAGTACAACCATGCATGAGCTTAGTAGATGTACAAAAGATTGGCTTTGAATGCTTCTATGCATGGTTATGTAGAAACTTAATTATATGTTTCGTCTATTGTGAGTAGTCGCCACCCTCCTTAATCCCTTATAATGGAGTTCCTCCAACATTGAAGCTAAATAATTGATCTCGGCCAGATTTATCATTTGGAAGGACCGTACTGTTCTTCTTCAACGTACTTTCACTCGTTCCGTTTTTCCTAGAGGTTAATTATGAGTTTTGGCTAAATTTCATGTCCCTAGCCTCCTCCCCTCTCCTTTTTTTGGTCAAGCTCCTCCCCTCTCGTTTTGTTCCTTTTACTCACGTACTTCACTTTATCAGGCTATGCTACCTCATTTTTTGTAACCCTAACCTATGATGAGTTCAGCCTTCAAGGTTTGAAGTTATGTACTGTGTACATATCAGTTCGAAAATTAACATCAAACTATCCCAAGTTACCGTCATTTTCATCCTCTAAGTAACATTCATGTTCCAAATATAGTTATAACATTAAACGATATCAATTTCACATGCTTTATTTACCCTTATTATCGTTTTCAAACTTTTTTTGGGTTCC
Source organism: Fragaria vesca subsp. vesca (assembly GCF_000184155.1). Classification (NCBI taxonomy): domain Eukaryota; kingdom Viridiplantae; phylum Streptophyta; class Magnoliopsida; order Rosales; family Rosaceae; genus Fragaria; species Fragaria vesca. The sequence goes on along the minus strand of NC_020493.1, from coordinate 1,895,570 downwards.
TATATATCTTCATAGGATTCTACTTGTGAAGTTGTGAGTCAATTCATTTGGACACATTCACTAGGAATAGTAAACTAAAAATTGAAGAACACAAGAAGCCAAATAACACTTAGCTGTTTAACTAGTTGATCACTTTGATTAGAAAGCTTTGAAGAACGTTCCATACATTTTATCTCCATGGGTTGCTTCAAGCTTGCTCCATCTCGATCCTCTACTTTTAATCATTGTTTTGGGTTCCATATATATTTTTCTGGTTCTTTAACTTTCATCCTTGTGTGTCTTCATATATCTTTGACGAAGACACAAGGGATTCCATGTCTTTTTTCTTCTTCTTTTTTTCATGCTAGCTTGCTACATTGGTGCAAGAGAAAGCAAAAGAAATCCAAGGAACCATTCTTTTTTTCTTCGATCATCTTCTCTATATAGTCTCTCACTCCCTTTAGCTTTCTCTAATCAAGTAAATGTGGTTGAGATGGAAAACGAGGGATTAAGTAGTTGTTAATCTGGAAATTAAAAGATGAGACTGCAGGCAGAGATCGAGTAATTCGCACGCTTGGGATGCTATTGTTTGAGAAGGTAGAGAGAGTGACAGAAGAAAGAGATGGGGAAGCAACACATGATGAGTGAGTGTATGCACGCCATACCTCCCCATGCAGATAACAACATCATTGTCCAGTTCGATCGATTTCAATTCAATATGTTCATACAGTTCTTTGTGTTTTGCAAATTCATGGTGGAGACAGGGATCAAGTGGGCCTTGTTCTATTTCATGGCAAAAGTGAAACCCCTTAGCTTATAAATTTCTCAATTATTCTCTGTTGTTTCTTTGCGAGTCTTTGGCTGCATGTTGCATGCGAACCTACCACAGTAACACTCAACAGTTCTTTTCTTTTGGTAATGAAATGCTTTCGTTAGAAAGGCAAAAACTTGGGCGGGGAGGAGTGTCGTACCTAATTATTTGAGATACATGCCCTCGGTATCTACCGCGTTCGAGAATGACGTTAAAAATGCCATAAAATACATTTCATAACGTTTAACGTTTGAATAAATAAACGTCATGAATATGTTTGTGTGCACGTAATATTGACGAATAATTGATGTATTTTATCATTTTACATAAGCTCTAGTTCTCTACTCACATATTGCTAGTTTGCTACTTATATATATATCTTCGGAAGTCTAAAATATGAGTTGTACTCATAATCAAAAGAGCTGTAAGTTAACTGAGACTTGTGTTTGATAAACAGAGGTGTCCGTAACTCTTTCCATATGTTTTCACGTATTCATTATGTAAAAGCTATCAGTCAATATATGATTGCAAGCCCTGGCTTTTGGATCGGGTTATATCATGAGGCTAGGATGTAGAGCTGGGGAAATACATGATGATGTAGTGAGGATATGGGGCACCGTATATAGGGATGTGGTAAAAAGTTTGTCAAAAAGAATAAAAAGGAGAAAAGTACATGACCAAAGGAAATAGGAGGAAAAGATTTTCCAGCTTTAATTGTAATTATTTCGAAGAAATTATGAGTTGCAAACTTGTCTATGTGAGAAAAAGAATGTGAGACTTTGGGTGCAAACGACTTGGCTAAAACTGAACTTGGAAGTGAAAAATATATATTATTACATTACAGTCAAAGATTGGTAGTTTGATAAAAAGAAAGATTGGCCTGCAGACAGACAAAAAAGTTGGATGCTGGTTACAAAAAGTCAATGAGAAATCATGAAACAGTGATCCAACATTGTCACTTTTGAACAAACTCACATTAATACACTCACTCTCATTTAATACACTCACTCTCATAGTTTGTACTTGTTAAAAATTTAACCATTGATCAGAATTGTGAAAAATAACACTTAATGTACGTTAGTGTTTTAATATTTTTTTTCCTCAAAAAATTTATTGAGGGTAAGGTAGCAAGCCATCTCAGTTATATATGCCAACGAGTTAATAACACATACAGTTAGTATTCGGACCGAAGTCCACAAGAGTATCCTAAAACCAGACTAGCTAGTCTCCTGTCGCAAGCGCATAAACCCAAAAACCCTTAAAACCTTCTGGACACAAACTAATAAGAGTTGGGACGTGAACTCAATATGGAATTTTCATGCTAAACAGTTCTACCAACTTTACCACACTAGTGACTTGTTTTAAGTTTTAACATTAATTTTGATTAGCATTAAAAAAAAACATTAATTTTGATTATGTTTGACTTTGGAGAAATGTGAACCCTTGTCAACAATCATCCATCCACCAAGGTATCATAGAAAATAATCAAAATATTAGTTGTTATCAAATGGAATTTCTATATACTGAGACCAAGCCCACCAATTTGTGTTTTGATAGGAAAAACAACCCATTATCCATCAAATTCCACTATGGATGCTTTGTGGTGGCAAAGTCTGGCCCAATTCAAATATCAAATCATCCATTGCTGGCCCCAACCCAATCTTGGGTATGAAAATAATATTTGTAAATTCAAAGTTTAGACAGAGAGGAGAAAAATCTTGATCTTGAATATGTGGTAATGTGGCATCCTTTTGGGTAATGCCCCTTATCCACTAGATGTTGTGGTAGTCATTACTAATTGTCAAATACACACCAGAACACCAAAAACCACTATCATTTCCAGGAATTCCAAACACTATGGCTGCCTCTACTCTATCTTCTGCTACCACTTCACAGGTAAAACCAAACTCACTCTGATATGATAAATAAATATTTGGTCTTGGTTTAAAGAGTGGAGCTTGAATTAATGATTCTATGTGTTTCATTTGTTGCAGCTATGCTCCAGCAAGAGTGCTATGTTCTCTTCAGCACAGGCCTTGTCTGTGATGCCCAGGAGGACCCAGCTGATGGGAAAGGGAAAGGGAATGAGAATCACATGCCAGGCAGCAATTCCAGCTGATAATGTCCCTGACATGGGTAAGAGGAAGCTCATGAATCTGCTTCTTCTGGGTGCTATTTCACTTCCCTCTGGTTTCATGTTGGTTCCCTATGCCACTTTCTTTGCTCCACCTGGGTGAGTTTCAATCACTGGTTCCTTTCTATACGCCTTTAGTTTTTGTTTCAGTACTTTGGTTTTTCATTGTAATCTACATGCATATGATTAGTATGTGTTTTTCTGGTTAACTGTGATTTGATTACATGTTGAATCCTCAATCCCCTAACCAAAACATTAGAAAGATTCCAAAAAGAATTTTTGTTCATATTTTGTGCTCAGTCCTAGTCATAAGTTGGTAGGATGATAACCAAGGATCCCTCTTTATGGCTCTTACTTCAAAACAATATCATGCTGACACTGGTATTTTGGCATTGAATAGATTGTAATTTTATCATTAGCTTTTTGACACAAATATTTCCCTCTTAATTGGAGACGATTATAGCTCTGGTAGCGGAAGTGGTGGTCAAACTGCCAAGGATGCTCTCGGAAATGATGTGATTGCATCAGAATGGCTCAAGACCCATGGCCCTGGTGACAAGACTCTTACACAAGGGTTGAAGGTACTGATACATCTTAGGTTTTACTGCTATTCCAATTTATTTGGAATTGGACACTTCAAGTTTCATTTTGGAATTGAGTTGCAATTTTACAGAACATCGAGAATTGAGGAAGTATGTAGTTTCAGAATTAACTTGGATATCTTGTTTGCTTTTCAGGGTGATCCTACCTACCTTGTTGTGGAGAAAGACAGAACTCTTGCCACATATGGAATCAATGCTGTGTGCACTCACCTTGGTTGTGTCGTGCCATTCAACAGTGCCGAGAACAAGTTCATCTGCCCATGCCATGGATCCCAGTACAATGACCAAGGAAGAGTTGTCAGGGGACCTGCTCCTTTGGTAAGTTCACTTTTACACTTCTATCATAAATGCTAGCTAGCCATAGCTAAATCTCATACATTGCATATATAGCTCTTTGTAGAATTGTAGTCAATCAGTTTGATATGGTTGTGTAACGACTACTAAGTACTAACCAATCTTATATGTTACAGTCTCTGGCTTTGGCTCATGCTGATATTGATGAAGGCAAGGTAATATTTGTTCCTTGGGTCGAAACCGATTTCAGAACCGGTGATGCTCCTTGGTGGTCTTAAATTGATCATCACAGTCCACTTCTCTCGTATCATACCTGTAATTTGTACGGTTTCACTTTATTCTGCCATCAGTCACAAACATTAATCTGTATCATATAAGGTTCACCTTTGTTCATTCGAAAGCATATAATATGCAAGGAGAGGACCTAATTTTTTGAATGTAGCATAATTTCCAAGTTAGACACCTACTTCATCAAATTTATCCAACCTCAGCAACAGACTGGGTTGCAGTACATAATTGAGTCTATTTCCCAATTCATCCAGCCTCAAGCTAAAACAAAGTTATTTGAATCTCCATCCGGTACCTATTTGCCAATCCAACCTCACCAACAAATTGGGTCGCTTCACCCACAAGCGACAACAGTTCAGGTAGCTTTTCCAGGCTCTTAGCTAGTGAGTCAACTCTGCTCAAGTTCATTTTTTTTATTAAATAAACAACTCAAATACAATAACGAGTCTATATACCTTCCGCTTATAAAAGAGAGACGTATACCACTAAACTAAATAGTATTCGGCCGCTTAAGTCTATTTAAACAGAGCTCGAGTTCGATTAAGGTATGATGGATTAGTGTCCTAATGGGAAACCGATGAGTGAGTAATACACGCCGTGACGGCAGAGTCAACGCCTCTAAAATGTGAACGCATAATCTGCCTCGTTCCTCCTTGTCCTCTTCTATGGAAAGCCAACTGGTTGGCCACAGTTAACATCGCGTATATAATTCTAACGAATCAAACAGTAATCAATGCCATTTCTTTTTTCCTTCATCGAGATTTTCCCGGGAAAGAAAGCAGTCCCAGATATGGAATCCTCTCAAATCCTCACGGCTCTGCTAAATAAATGCATTAATGTAATTACAGAACAAGTTTGAGTAAACTGCAAAAACGTAGAAATATATCGCAAGCAGAGATAGAATTCTCCTACACTGCTGACATACATAGCTTGGCGGCTTCACACCAAAGCTTTGGACTTTTCATATTCTTTATACTTTTATTGGGCCATTTAGGATACACAAGCAGATTCAGATTCCCTTAAAAGATTGAAGAATCAAACCCAAAAGTCTCTCTTCTCAATCCACACATATCCTCAATCCGACCACCGTTGTTCTGACTGTAAGTATTTTTCTGTCTGACCCTTCATTCATTCATGGAGCTTCATTCTTTCATGTCTATCTGTTTTGATAACGTTGAATCCACATGTGTTTGTCCGTCTCTTCTTTGTGCATATGTCACGGAATAGTCAAATCATATATGGGGTTTTAGCTTTTATTAGTTTTGTTGGTACCTGCATGAAAAAGATTGAAAATTTAGGTGGAAGGAATCCACAGTGGAATTCATATGCTGATTTATAAGTTGGGTTGGGAGAATATTAACTTCTCTAGATGAACCTGAACTCCTTCTGTTTGTAATACCAGTGCACAACGTTTATGTGGCCTTGCAAGATTGGATTTGAAGAGCCATATTACTTTAATCGTAATCATTGATGAATTTGAATCTGGGGTTGACTATGTATAGAGTTTGTTTATGTTAGGCTCACACTGGAATTCAATGTCAGAGTCTTGATTTGATATTAATGAAACTCAGCAGAGACTTTAAAGCGAAATAATCACATATAATAGCGTTGCTGAGGTATCTTTGAAGAGAATCTATTTTATTTAAATTAGTTGTTGATAAGTGATTTCCACAGGTCTTATTTTGTACAAGTGATTGTGCAAAAACTTTGTAGGAACTGGTTGAAACTGGAAGCAAGAGTTCATGGCTGAACTTGATAATGGACAGCCACAGATTCAGGTTTGTAATCTTTCTCCAATCTTTGAACTAGAATGAAGTTGCTATTAGAGAAATAGAGTAGCTAACTGGCTCTATTTGTTTGTCCACAAGTTTCTGATATGCATTTGTTATGATTATCAAAGGGGAAGTTTGCTGCAATGGTAGTCTGTTGGCTTCTGGGAAATGGGTGTCTCTTCTCATGGAACAGTATGCTTACAATCACCGATTACTATGATGCCTTGTTCCCGGTAACTTCCGTTTCGCATTATTGAATTCTTATTCTCCTCTGTAATGTTTTTTCTTTTCTTCTGTATTGTTATATCTTTGATGAATTCATCAATATGATTTATTTTCCTGTTATTTCCTCTGGTGCAGAGTTATCATCCGTCAAGGGTCCTCACTCTAGTATATCAGCCATTTGCGCTTTCTACACTCATAGTATTGTCATATCATGAAGCAAAGATCAATACTAGGAAGCGGAATTTATTTGGATATACACTGTTTTTCCTAAGTACTCTTTTGGTGCTAGTGGTACGTACTATTGTTTCAGCTGACATAGATCATTGATGTGAGTGGATTAATCAGCTCTCTAAACTTCTTCATTCTGTCATATTTAGTTGGATTTAGCTACATCAGGAAAAGGAGGGCTTGGAACTTACATTGGAATCTGTGCCATTAGTGGTGCTTTTGGAGTTGCAGATGCTCATGTGCAAGGAGGAATGATTGGAGACCTCTCCTTCATGAAACCAGAATTCATCCAAGTTAGTAACATTTGCATTTTTCCTGTTCAATTTCTGTTTTGCCTCACCTTTTCAAAAGTCCTTGTACCTGGCTGTTGATGTGTGACGTTTTCTTGTTTTGAACTGTTCAGTCCTTCCTTGCTGGTTTGGCTGCATCAGGGGCCCTAACCTCTGGACTGAGACTAGTTACCAAGGCAATATTTGAGAATTCCCAGAATGGTCTACGCAAGGGAGCCAGTAGGTTCTTAATCCTTTAACTTTCATATTGTTTTCTATTACAGTTAATGCAAATTTATAAAATTTTTGTTTCAATGGATTTCGTATCTGTACATTGTCTTACCTGCCGTATGGAATAAGTTAAAACTGTATTGATGTCAATTCTATTTGACATTAATTTTTGCGTTGTATAGACTTCTTTTCAGCTTGGTTACTAAATACTGTTTATGTTCTGGCCACTGCAGTTATGTTCTTTTCCATCTCTACACTCTTTGAGCTGCTATGTGTTTTCCTGTACGCTGTTGTCTTTCCAAAACTACCGATTGTGAAGTTCTACCGCTCCAAGGCAGCATCAGAAGGATCTAAAACAGTTTCGGCTGACCTTGCTGCTGGTGGCATCCAGACATTACCTGAAGGAGTATGGTTTTATCAATTATTAGTATGCTAGAAACAAATGTGCCAAGTACTATTCAATTATTCGTCATAGTGAAAACTCTGCAATTTGATGCAGGATGTGGAAGATCCGACTAAAATGCAGCGTCTGGGGAACAAGCAATTGCTATTTCAAAACATTGATTATGCAATTGATATGTTTCTAATCTATGCCCTGACCTTGTCAATTTTCCCCGGATTCCTATCAGAAGATACTGGATCTCACAGTTTGGGTGCATGGTATGTGCTCAAACATAATTAACTGATTATTTTTTCGCCTTGGTTGTTAAAACCGTCTGATATCTTGTGACTTATCAGGTATGCACTGGTTTTGATTGCGATGTACAATGTGTGGGATCTGATCGGGAGATACATTCCATGCTTGGATTGCCTCAAGTTAGAATCACGTAAATGGCTGATGGTTGCAATTGTCGCTCGTTTCTTACTTGTTCCGGCGTTCTATTTCACCGCCAATTATGGAGACCAAGGCTGGATGATCATGCTTACATCCTTCTTGGGTTTAACCAATGGTTACCTAACTGTTTGTGTGCTCACTTCAGCACCTAAAGGCTACAAGGTTTGTGCTCTTGACACATGATAATACATGAACAAGGATATAACCCTTTTTGCCATACAAGTGGAAACTTATAACAATTTGGGTTTTGCAGGGACCGGAGCAAAATGCTTTGGGAAATCTACTGGTAGTGTTCTTAATATTAGGTATCTTTGCAGGAGTAACACTCGACTGGTTGTGGCTTATAGGCAAGGGTTGGTGATCATTTCTTACATCCGATTTCAAAGATTGTTCATATTTTACTTTCAAGTTAAAGAAATGCAACATAGAATTACTTGGATCATTCCCAACAAACACCATTTTAGCCTTTCAGGACGCGCAGATCAAATACTAGTATTTGCCTTCTGTATTGTATGTACTATTTCTGTTACCTGTGTATATTTTAGAAAAGCATCATCAGTTTCACACAACTGTAGGAAGTAGAGAGGGAACATGTGGGCTAACAATTGGGCTGGACAATTTAGAACTCAAACTCAAATGAGCTACACCAATAACAGCAAATTCATTGATAAACAAAACTTGGCCCAGAAACAGTATATGATATCAAATGTTTTGAGTACTCAAACTGATTGAGATAATCTTGAATTTTGTAAACTCAAACACATGTTTACTTACAAGCAATGAGGGTATATACTTACACTGATGATAGAAATTGAGACTTCTTGATCCATTGTCTACTTAAATACCTGCAAGCAGACAATTTTTAAGCCTAATTGGATTCAAGAATAAGATAACCGACTTGTTTAGAAGACTCCCTTGATCCATTCTAAATAAGTAACCCTGCAAGCAGACAATTGAAGTAGCCTAATTGGATTTGATTAAGCTATTCATGAATAACTCTCCTTGTACAAAATTGCAAACAGCAAATTTGAAGTGCATTCCATTAAACAATTCATGAGCTTGTTGGATGCATTAACCAATTCCATTTTTCCATAGGGCGTTTCACTTGACTCATGACAAACATTCATCCGCAATTCACTCTCCACTCCCTAAAACATGTGAACTCCTCAAACCAAAAATTACATTAATCCAAAACTTAGTTCATAAAAAACAACCTCTTTGGTTATTATAATCCCAAATTTTGAGCATCTTCTTGGTCCTAGAATCTGCATTTACTACGTGACCAACATACCCAATCTCCTTCCTCCTGGGAATTAGACGCCACCCAACCTCAAGAATGTGATATAAATGCCATTGGGTTCTTAATTCCTAATGATTTATCATAAATGCAACTCCACAAAATCCTAACCACCATGAATGAAGTAAATAATCTTCTGGGTTTTGCCAAAAACGAAAGCTTCAATGAGTGAAATAAAAAGATCTCTTCCCTGTTGCAGTAGTACTAAACAACGAGCTGAAAATTTACAGTGGGGGTAGGGCAAAATGACAAAAACGACCCGATTGCCCGTTTTGTCTACTAGCTTCACGTGAACACCCGACAGGGACTACCCAAAAAATGTCGAAGAAACCCAGAGTGACCTCTGGCTCTGATTCCCCTAAACAAACAGAGAAACCAAAAACATGATTAGGGGCACAACCGGAAACACAAAAACTGACACCGGAGTTTGGGTCGCCGACGATGAAGACGTCTCGAACTGCAAGGAATCAACGGCCAAAGGCATGTTCTCCTGGTCGGGGCTACACGTGGACTCGTGCGGCGGGTGTGCGCTGTACATTATGGCGCGCAGCACGGCGGAGACGGTGGGAATGTAGGCCGTCTTGTTCTTCGCCAGCAGCCACGTCAGCCCCATGAGCTGGCAGTCCCGGTTGAACATCTTGCTCGCCCTCTCGCTCGTGCTCTTGTCCCTCGTCGTCGTTCCGTTCTTCCCCGACGTCGTCCCGCCCTTCAGCTGTAAATACCAAACAAACCCAAGCCCAAATTTTAGTTTCACAAATTCCTCAAACAAATTAATTACAGTTTCCAGTCCACAATCGCTTTCCTGCCTAATTCACATTCTAATTCTTTGTCTATATGTACAATAATTACATGTAGTGACCGAAAATGAATGATGCAAAGACGAAACTGACCTTCTGGAGAGCACCTAGGCATTTGGTGCAGCCAGTGTAGGAAGAGTTACGGCAGTTCTTTTCGAGGTTCTTGACCGCGGCGGTGGGGGTGGCGTTGTGGAACCCGGTGACGTTGAACGCCGCCGGGCAGCTGAGGGAGCTGATCTGGTGTAGCCGGATCCCACAGAAGCAGAGAATGGCGTCACACGTGGCGTTCGGCTGTGGGATCCGGATGTTCCGGCTGAGGAGAGATGTCTGGAGAGAGTTGACGCATTTCTGCGAGTCGTCCGGCATCATGGGCTGGTCGCCGACGGCGGAAGGTTCCGGAGCGGAGGAGATCTCGAGAGCTGACCTGGCGTGGGCGGCGAAGAGCCAGGCGGCTAAGACGGGGCAGCATCGGCTGCGGTCGAGGTCTCGGCCGCAGGCCTCGTTGACGCCGCCGAAAAGCTCGGCGGAGAGGTCGAGGCGGCAGGTCTGGGCCTGGGTTTGGACCGGGTAGGCCGGGACTGTGTTTGGGCTGGAGTACTCGCCTGGTTTCAGAGGCTGGCCATGACCGGTAACCGGCTCGGCCAGTAAACCGGCGAGGGAGACGTTGAGGGTTGACAGAAAGAACAAAATGAGGAGCTTGAACAATGATGGCATTGTTGACTACACAGAGAGAGAGTAGTGGGTTCGTGCGGCGAGGTTAAAGTTTGTAACTTTATACGAGGAAGATGAAAATGATTTTAGGGTTTTATAAAAAAGAGGGGAAAGGCTGAAGCTTTGAATCTCTTTTGCTTTTTGGAAGCTTTGTTGGTTCAAGGAGACAACTTTTTGAGCTTTCTCTGGAATTATGAATGGTGAAAAGATGGGAAGATAGAGAGATTCCTGAGATATTCAAAAGCAGAGATTTGATGCTGGTGGCATGGTAACAGTGATTTGTTTGGATTTGAGTGCTAAGCTTCTGCAGCTAGCTCTGAAGTCTGAACTGTTTCTTCCTTCTCCTCAAAACCCAAACAGAGCAAGAGCCAAAAGGTTGAAGGAAACTGTGGATAGAAGAAGAAAATGGGAGAGAGCCCAGAAGGAAAAACCCTATCTTTTGTCTCTCTTGCTGTAAGTGAAATGATGAGGTTGGTTTTCGTTTTGGGTGGGTTTATAATCCAGATAAAAGGGAAAGGTGAGGCCTTTACCTTGAGCTGACTCAGAGATCTCTCTGGGATTTATGCACACTAATCAGTCTCTTCTAGTGCCTAAAACACAAACCAAAGTAAGCACTACTATAATGGAAAATTACTTATTAAAAATTAGTACTTTTGGATTCAATTATTCAAAATGAAAAGGGTAATTGGGGTTCTGGAGGGGTCCATATGGGAAATGCATAAGATATTGGTTTGGTAGAACTGGGTTTTGCATGATGAGAAAAGGCTGTATAAAGATTTGTCTGGTTATGGTGTCCTATTCTTTTTCATTCTCTCTAATCCTCCTCCTCCTCAAGCTCAACTCACTCTCTCCCTTCTCTGATATCAAAGTTGCCTCCTTTTCTTCATTTTTTGAGTGAAAAAGAAAGAGAAGGGGTCAAGACTCAAGCGTTTGGGGTATTGAAATTTGGGAATGGAAAAGTGTAACGTTGGGTGCAGCTTTCGAATGGGGAAACGAGGGCATCCTAGGGATTTGACATCTTCTGTGTTGAACTGATTCAAGCAAGCACCATATGCCTGACTTGAGCGTGTGGCCATTTACTGGTTATATTTACAGGTATGGTATAGCCTCATTGTCCAGTCTGAGACAAAAGTCTAGTAGTGTGCGTGACAGCCAAAACACCCAGCTTTCCAGAAATTGGTTTTCAATTTCGAAAGATAACATAAATTATTAGCCACAATGGCTCACTGAGAAAAGAAGGGGAAGACCTTACCAATGCAAGGTTCACATGAAATGGTCACCCCTCCAAACTGTCAAAGAGTGCATTACCACTGCGCTCAGGCTATTGAGATTGGAAGCTGTCCAAAATGGTGTCAAAGACATTTTAGGATCGAGTGTTGTTAGTTCAGTTGATTCTTTTGGATTTGCCTCATACAATCAGTTAAAGAACTCTCAATTTTATACTTCGAAATGCCATATAACACCAAGCTGGCATCAGTTTTGTTTATGGTTCCATCTATATATTCCTTTGGTTGCAGAGGACAAATTAACACAAACTGCCCAAATAGCTAGGTTCCATATGCATCACAGAAAAAACAATGTGGGAGTTGTCAAATAATAAGAGCTATGTACGTTTGGAGTTGGATTATAGAGACGAGACAAACATACAGCGTCAATCAAGAACAAATTATTCCAACCAAAAGTTCCTTTGGGAAAAGCATTACACTCCTTTCTTTATCTTCAATTTTAAACACTCTTGTTTTATTTCTGGTGTTGCAACGGCTCACAGGTCCCCTCGATCGACCCCTCCATTTGAAAAATTTAGAGGAAAAAGAAGGAGAACAACTGCTCCAACGACTACATAAGCTGTAAACAACAACAACCCAATTTGATCCTTCAAAAACGTCATAGAGGACCCTAAAGAACCCCGTTGAAATATGGATGCCATGGACTTTTGTATATCATGCTACTATGTATGATTTTCAACTGAGATGTTATTATATGGAGAAGATTAGGTTAAAAGTGCTTAGGGGGTAATTGATCATCGATCGAGCTCGGGAAAGTATGAAAGGAAAATCTTAAAAGGTGTAATCATGGAGTTGCCATATCCAGATCATTGGACCAAGCTTTGTGTACTGCTTTTGCGGCTGTCGGGGTATTGGTATTTTCCTGTACATGGTTGATTGCAGGGGTAAGGGAAGTGGTGGGCTATGAATGTTACATGCAAATGATAATCATATGAGATTATGAGTGCCCTATGTCGTCGGATGGATTCGACATGCATGCATTTCATGAGTGCCGTAAAATGTTTAAACGGTTGTGTTGGAAGGTGATCGATGAGGACAATTGATTCACCATTTTGTGGCAACTCTTGATGAACATGTAGATTGAAAATTTGGCTTATAATGATGAACAGTAGGCTTATAATGAGGTTCAAGCTATGTTTGGGTATAGAAATGGGCTTTAAGCATCTCAACCCAATGTTTGGCACAAGGCCTTCCACAAAATTACATCTCTTTGTCTTTCACCAAATTTGAAAACTTGACATGTGTCACCTAAAACATCAAACTTTTTTTTTTCAAAGCCACCAAAACCAAATAAAAGTGATTTTGACATAAAACGGTAATTTGCTCATAGGAAAGGAATGAAACATGTGTAAGAGTGAGTCAATCAATCAAAGCCGTGACTAGTCTTTTTAATTGGATTCTGACTCGGATATATGTTCTATTTTCTTTGAATTACACTTTATAGGACAATAGTTATGTCATGCTTTAATCGGTTCATCCTTGAATGAAATCATTTACAATGTGAATACAAATAAAATTGAAGAACAAGTTTTAATTCCTTGTTACAAAAGCTTGATTACAATTTTACAAATAGTTCGATTAGCTTCAAGTGTGAAATCACCACAACAACTATATTGAAATGGAACAAATTAAAATGCAACTTTTCGTATGTCTTGTCTATTGAAACTAAGGAAGTCAAATGACAAGCCTTAGTTAAATTGTCTATCTGAATAAATTAGTAGGAAAATAAGTAATCATTAGATTCTAATCGCTAGAGTTAAATTTCTGATTAATTTGCTATAGCATGCATTGACATCCATACAACAATTCAACACTTGAACAGGGATTTATACAAAACATATGGTTCTGTTTTGAGAATAATGATCACGAAAAGATAAAAGGAGGCATGTAAAGACAATACCACACTTTTAACCGTTAGAATGATATCAAACTGGATTTTTATCCTGAATTGAACAAGTGCCTATCCGATATTGGGCGGCAAAGACAAAGAAACTGAAAGAGGCCATAACTACAGGATGAAGACGAAGATGGTTAGTTGCTTGACCAACATGAAAACAACAAAGTCCATCTAGCTACCTCATTATTTCCAGAACACGATCATCACTTTGATCAGAGTCCTATCACCGCAAGTTTTCGAAATAAGATTAACAAATTAAGCATGCAAAAGGAGTGAAATGAGTTACGAGTCTCATGGTTTAGAAGGAAGAAATAAAATTGAAACTTGGCTCTTTTTAAAACAACAACCGGTGTTAGTGCGGACTTTGTTGTGCAATTTTGAACGTCGACATTGCATTTCAGTCGAAATCGCAACTCAATATAACATGCAGGAATGACCTATTCATTACTGGCTGGTAAAAATCTAATAAGTGCTGTGGTTAATTAGAAAAACAATTGATCGATGATAAAGAATCTCATACTTATCAACATCAACTACGTACTAGTACATGATCAAAACTAGAAATATGATGTACGAAGTAGCTACATTGAGTTGACTAAGATTTACAATAATTGAAAAAGACGACAAATAAGCAAGTATAACATAAACTAGATGTAATCATTGATATCCAAGGTACTGTCTGGGATCTCAAACTTCAACAGGTTGCTGCAATAGCTTTCCAGATCTCTCTCATCCTCTGTGCTGCTGCTGTTTATGTTGGTGTATGTGCCGGAAGAGTTCAAGGGAGTAGGGCTTGATGAATGAGGCGTCGACAGAACAGAATCAAACCCGAAATCGTGATTAACATTGCTGTTGTTTAAAGGTGATTGGAAAAATGAGTGGCCTGCCAATTCGGGAGCAGTAGGATTAGAAGTACTGCTAGGTACATAGCATGGCAGTTTGGAAGCAGCTGTTTCGGGACCGATATTGGAATTAGGAACTATGGTTTCCGGGGAATAAGAAGCTGGGCTGCTGAAGTTGGACATGTTGGGTAAGTTCCCTTCAGTATTGATCATTTGCATGAGCTGTTTTAGGTTTGCTATGTCTGGAGAAAAGTCATCTTGGAAGAGATTTTGCAACTGATGATTGGACTGCAACGATGGGACTAATTGGTTTTGCAAATCATGGGAAATATTGCAAACTGGGTTTTGGTTTTGTGAAAACATTTGAGGGTTTCCTTGTTTCAGTGATGAGAGAGTGGTTACTAGCCGCAACAGTTCTGGATTGACGTTAAGGGCTTGTTGTGTGCCTAACAAGTTTGACAAGTTGAGAAGTGCTGCAGCTGGGTTGATATTGGAGACATAGGAGCCGAGAATGGAGGATAGGTCAAGAAGATCGAGACGTGGAGCGTGAGTGACTGGATCGATTCCCATTCGGAGAAGCCTTTTTCGGATGTGTGTGTTCCAGTAGTTCTTGATTTCATTGTCAGTTCTTCCTGGCAGGCGAGCTGCAATAGCTGACCACCTAACAAGTTTTTGGAAAACGTACGAATTGTAAGCTATTGTAATCATATGAATTAACAATCCTGTAAAGGAAAAAAGAAGAAGTTACATAATCAATTAAGCATATACAAGTTATATACGTACTTGTTGCCGAGGATGCTATGAAGTTGGATTATAGTCTCTTCTTCTTCGAAGGAAAATCTTCCTCTCTTTATATCAGGCCTCAAGTAGTTAGTCCATCTAAGCCGGCAACTCTTGCCACATCTTTGGAGTCCTATACGCATGATCAACATTTAGATTATCAGTTAGATGAAAATAAAATGAACCCTAATTAGAGTGGAAGCAAATACACTGTTTGGAAAAAGAATATTGGAAACAGTTATGTATCTATATACCTGCGTTCTTTGGGAGGTTGCGCCAATTGCCTGAACCATGTTCCTGGATATAGTTGACGAGAATAACATCTTCTTCAGAAGTCCATGGACCTTTCTTGAGTCCATTCTTGTCACAGCAAGGAGCTCTTCCCATATTGGTGAATGTTGTTCTGAAACTCGGTTGCTGATGAGGAGGACGAAGGAGCTATCTAAGAAGAAGCACTTTATGACTTGTAAGAGAAATTTCAAGTTGAAGAGTTTGATGCTCTAATGGGAAAGATGTCCCATGTTTATATATAGTGTAGGGATGAAGCTTCAGAAACATTTTTGAAGTCAAAGGGATTTGGCGCCGTCCCCAGGACACCTGTCCTGTTTATGTTGAGTATATATTACTAAATGAAATATGAATGCCATGTTTCGCTTAGGTAATGTTCTTTTTCTTTTTCTGTTTTTGGTTAGGGTCCTTGTATATATGTTATTGCACACGTAAAATGAAAATGCAATCTAGCTAGTAATACTATTTTGCACTGAAAAGGTACAATAATTCCTGCATCTGTATTTTCTTTGTTTCATAATTCATATACATAATATGTTTATATATGTTTATGTTTATACAATCTAAGTTGTTTAAAGATCGATTATGATGTATTTGTTTATATACTTGGATATGCATGAGCCACCAGGAACACTGAAACAGTGAAACTAGCTAAAAGTGGAGATTAGGGTTCAAGTATGTAAAGGGTTGACTCTAATATTTCTCCTATACGTAGTGAAAGTGATTGGACGGTAGGGTTGTTACATCTCCTATCAACAAGAAGAAATTGTTCTTCCTCTAGCTAGCTAGCTTATTTGGCTCATTTACTGTTGGTTGTTCCATCCATGTCGATCTTAATTAACCTCTACATCAACCTTGTCATTCTGAGATTACTTGTACACTAAGGGATTATTAATTCATTTACTTCGGCTTTTGATCAGCAAGCAAGTTAACTATAAAACAAATTAATGAATTCGAAAAGGTATGAACAGTACTTATGCTGTCAATTTAACAGAAACTATAAACAAAATTGTTAGTACTTAGTAATAACCTATACACGACGGTAATGAGCTAATTCGAATAGTCGATTCATATATAAGAAAGAAAATTGTTCCTGTATAGTATAAATCAGATTTCAATCGAGTATATATACTGTATATGGGGCTGAGCCTGTTGGCACTGAACTTTAAAGTTTGTCTTTCGTTTTCGTTTAAGTATTGTTTTCATTGAATGTTATTCAAACATAAAGGATAAAGGTGAAAGAGTTCGAGTTCAGTTTCTCAAAATTTTAGGCAGATTCAAAACCGGAAGCTAGCTAGCTGGTTAAAGTTTAGAATTAAATTCAGTTTACCCCATGAGGTTTGGGAGTAACTTCATGTTAATCCCTATACTTTCAATTTCATCAGTTTACCCTTCAAACTTTTGAATTTCCCTCAACCGTGACCAATGTCTCATCTTCTATCCAAATCAGACGTTAATTGCTGACGTGGATCCAATCTCATGAGTTAAATTATGTTTGTACCCAAAGCTTAGAAAATTTTCAACTTAGTTAGGGATAAAAAGGAACGATTTTTTAATTTTTTTTTCACTAGTTTTTTTGTTAAATGACAATTTTAACCTTAACAATGGGGCTCGTATCTAGAATTAACGATCAATTCAAACAAAATATAAGAATTTGGTCATGACAGACAAAAATTGAAGAGTTCAGGGGGTAAACTGATGAAATTAAAAGTGTAGGGATTAACATGAAGTTACCCTCAAACCATAAGGGGGTAAACTGAATTTAATTCTAAAGTTTAAAACGAAAGTATGTACGTATATGATCTAGAAGACTTGTTATCATCTCCTTTGAGCCTTAACCTCAACTTAATTTCTTGATTGGTTAGAATCTAATAAGAAGGCTTTGAAAAAACAGTTCCATATGCATGCTTTTGGTCCTACTCTTATTGAAAAAGCCAAGGGTTTTCTGTTGACAAATTTAACAACCGCAGCAGAAATGTTTTCCTTTCAAAAAAAACTGACAGGATCCTAATCCTCTTGTGTGTCTTGCAAGAAAAACAAAAGCAAATCATGTCAAAAATGATCGATCTAGCTGCTAGCTAGTTTACTTTTAACCAATAACCTTCGTCATGAACAAAGAATGAAGTACTTCGAGATGGTTTGTCATCTTGTTTAACACAGTTTAACCTCGCTGATCGAAGCTCACTTTCCAAGCTGGATCAATGTATATAATCAAATCAGCCATTAGTCCATTACAATCCAGCCACGTACGGATCAATCACAGGTGTTCTTCCTACTCTCCAACAACAAAGTCAACCGTCTTCTTGATCGAATCAACACTTGTCATTGATCTGTTGCTTTTATCTGAATCCTGGAGCGAATGCAAGGCAAGCCCAGCACTCAATCTGCAGGATCAAACATTTCGTGGAGTCATTGAAATTCAGATACTGCAGTCCATCCACTTTTATCTAACATTTACCGAAACTGGTCAAATAGTATTAATATTAATTCTTATAGCGTAAACTAGCTTGCTTTCTTCTTCTTCGATTCTCTCTCTGTGTTCCCAACTGAGACCAAATCTAGAAGAACAACGATCCCTTAACAACTGCTGGCTGCTTTTCTGCGTACCCCTTTTTAATATTCATCTGATTCTATTTTCAATTTGAATGGATGATATCAGCTGTTGAAATTCCTGAACAAGATGGAAATACTACGAGCCACGTACATCCATGTCTGGAAATATACCAATTTTATTTGAGTATTTTTATCTCTGTCTCCCTGTTGGTGTTCCTAAGACATGAAGATGTATATAAAATTTCTGAGGATAAATAGAATGGTTTTAAAAAAATTTACAGGCAGTGACAGATGCCCCGATCTGATTTTCTTTATAAATTTGGCTAGGTCATGCAAATCTGCGTTTCTGTGGTCGTGTATAGTAAAAAACCTTGTTAATTATGGGTCGTTTTGTTTAATCACGAATTTTAAACATGCTTTGATCCTAGCCTAGCTATATATTCATATCGATTGCCAGTTCAGGTAATAACTTGTCATGCAGAAATCTATGGTTGGTAGAGGATATTATATTAAACGGGTTAGTTAATAGTTAAATAACGTTCCTATATATATTACTTGTGGAAGTGAGCTATGCTTCCCAAAAATTCCCAACAAACTTTGAATATATATGATATCAAATTAGAATGGGGGGTTAGCTTTGTTTATACATTATTGCGTATAATATGTCATGGGGTACGTACTAATGTAGTAATGAAAAAATAATACAAATTATACATATGGATACAGTGGAATGTCGACTCAGTGAGGGCTTGAAGATCAGATTTGATGAAGGTTTTGTGGATGGAATACATCGAGCCCTTAATAAACTTATGTATTTGATACATTATACACAAGGCTCGTCCATGCATATTGTTTATTCTACGTAGTTGTTATCAGTGAGATCTCTCTGCTGTGTTTGTTCTCGTTTGAAGATTATTAACATTTGCCCAGATATTCAGTTTGACCTCTGCAATCAGAGCTCGTCGATGACGAATTAGGCGCGTGCTTTGGTCACCTTGAGAACACGTGGTGCCAAAATTGCATGCGATGCATGGTGAAATTACACGTAAATGAGGGATGATGATGTTAGTTGTTCTGGTGTTGAGCAACCCAGTTTGGAGGGCATTGTGCTGTACTAGACTGTGTTCCCTGATATGATATATGTGGTGGCCGTAGGTGAGTCGACAACGACACCAGACCAGAGTTAACGGATTATATTAATTAACTCATGCTATAGACAATTAGGAACTTTGTTTTTTGGTGAATCAAGAGAAATATGAACTAGGAGGAGGGTTTTGATGATTAGTGTTACTGTGTTGCAAAGGGAAGGGTTTAGTTCCCTCAAAAAAAGGGAAAAGGGTTTAGTTCGGAGACTTAATTCGACTAAGCCCAACTGTTTTTGAATAAATTGGGCTTATTTTTTGCCAGAGGAATAGAAAGCATGCATATATAACTACTTGGGCAGGAGCTCGTCTTTTGACCAATATTTAGCCCAGTCCAACAAAGCAACTGCATGATATTTGCTTTAGTATGATGTTATGAACTATATTCCTGTAATTATTTCAGCTAGTAGAGCCATTGGCGCGGCAGGAGTTTTTGTTGCAGAGGCGACTGCTTAGTGTGAAGGTCTCTACTCGGTGATAATGCTCATCCATTGCTTACACCAGCGGACATCTGTTCCTAGGGGGATTAAAGAGCACTCCTTTAGAACATTCTCAGACTTGATGCACAATTTGTCTCACCAGTGTTTCACCATATGTTAATGTTATGTGAAGCTAATTTTGTACATTGCAGACCGTCTGACTGATTTTGCTCATTCCCATCATTCTCTTTCGGTATGGTGTCACCGTCTCCCCCTTGTTATGTCATCTGCGTTCTACTTGAATCAGTTGAGAGAGGGTGTCTCTTGTTGTTTTGTTTCATTGTTTGTAGTTGAACTGTATTAGGGATTTTCACCAGAAGACTATGCAAAATGTAACCGATTCCAAGTTAAGGGCCCAAGGAGCCATGGAAATGCATGACTTTTGGTTGTCATGACTCATGAGAACCCCATGATGCTAATATGATCAGTGATAACTTGTACATCATTCAAAACTCTGTGTGGAGGAAGATGGCTCCAGAGTAACGACTGTGCCTAATAGTTAGACTATTAAGCTTACACAATATAACTAGGGGGCTTCAATTTGATATGTCAAATCACGACGATTAAACTTCTCCATTGATATAAAAAAATGAAAAACAGAGTCTTAATTCATAATCAATGTTATGAACTTATGATTGCTGTTAAATTTTAATTCAACAAAGACGAAATGGATTCATCCGACAAAGACAGAAACGGGCAGCTCAATCAATCTCTAACTTGATCCACAACTGATAAATCCAAACCTACACCATAATTGATATGAGGTCCCAACACATAAAATCAAATTACTTGTAATTAGAAAATGTCTCTAGCAACACGGCTGGGTCTGCAGTTCGCGCAACGTTGCCTAACTAATCAAATTTATGCCGAAGTGGAAACTAGTCTCTTGTTCTTCAACTAATTTAAAATAAAGAATCATAAGCTTGGACAGTTTTAATGCTCCCGACCCTTAGACCAAAGACTCTCGCATTGCAGCCTATTTTTCAGTCACTTTTGACAACTTCACCGTTCGAACCTAAATAATAAGAATCAGCACTTTGCAGTAGTTAAGGATATGACTGATCCTAACTCGTAACGATAATCTTTGTAACTAAAAAGCTTTTGTAATACCGCGGAAACCCAAAAAAATAATCAAGCCGATCAACCACCCCACGTAGCAAGGATTTTGCCAAAGTGGAACCCGACGTCTGATCTCTACGAATTCCAAAACGTTTTGATGTTGTTACGAAGTTCCACGGAACCAACGAAAGCGCGCACAGAGAGCGACAGAAATAGGAAGGAACGTCACTCGGGCACCATTCCTTCAATCAATTCAATTCTATCCAATACAACACAATTTTACCATTACCAGACATTGAGATCTTCCAAAAGATTCCCACTTTCGCTTCCTTAATAATTCTTGGGATCACGTTTTCCATAACTTAGCCTTCAAACTTTGTGTCCCTGTTGTGGCCGTCGGAGGCTTGAGAGAATAGAAGTCAACCTTTAATATCATCCTTCCGCGTTTTCTCTGTTCCTTTTTGGATCCCAAAAAGCCCATTCTGAATCTTTTATGCATATACTTCTCATATATTTCAGATTCTCTTCTTCTTCATAATCACAATATAGCTGCCCAGATTGGTTAATGCTACAGCCTCATACCTCCCACAGGTCCTGCTCCAACTAAATTCAACTCTTTGTTACATTTATATTCATGATGAAGCTTAAAGATTCTAACTTTGAATCTGAAATTAATCTTTTTGGTGTGTTTTTGCTGCATCCAATCCAAGGAGTTTGTTTTTGACAAGTGGAAATCATGCATTGACTAAATTGGAAATCTCAATAACACGGTTTTCCAGAAGAAAGTTGTCTATGTATGGGAGGCTTTTACTAATCAGGATTTTAAATAACTGCAGCTTTTGTTTGAAATGGCGAAGTCTAGTTCTGGGTCTGAGTTCTTGAATGGTTTCAAGATTCCCAAGTATGTACTTGAATCCAATTCAAAGAGTGATGGGGAGAATGTTTCTGATGTACCCGAGTGTCCAGTTTTGGTGTTTATAAACTCCAAGAGTGGTGGTCAGCTTGGTGGCAATCTTCTTGTAACGTATCGTCAGCTCCTGAATGACTGTCAGGTAGATTGTTAATGGTGGATGTTAGATTTTTCGGTTTGAAGTTTCAGGGTTGATTAGTATTTTGGTTGCTGTTAGCTAATGTTGTAGCTGAATTTTTAGGTATTTGATGTGGGGGAAGAGGCTCCTGATAACGTGCTGCGCCGGATTTATGTCAATTTAGGAACGCACAAGCGCAACGGGGATGAATTTGCTATCAAGATTCAAGAGAAACTGAGGATCATTGTGAGTCGATTTATGTAATGGACATCAGTGGTGTGTGTTTGTGTTTTTATTTTTTATATTTTTTTTATGACCTTTATGTGTTATCATTGGTCTTTTTGACATGTGAAGCAAACTCTTTTAGGTTGCAGGTGGTGATGGAACTGCTGGCTGGCTACTTGGAGTTGTTTCTGATCTGAAATTAGCTCATCCGCCGCCAATAGCAACAGTACCTTTAGGAACTGGAAACAATCTTCCATTTGCATTTGGCTGGGTATGTACTTCCTGTCCTGACTCCAAAGAGTTTTGTGTTCTTGATTTACCAGTAGGATTGTACTAGTCACTTGTCGTGATTCATATACATAAAATTTAGGAGCACTTGCATACAAAAGATATAGAAGATACACTTGTTTTATGTTACTCATAGATTCTGAGTTATTTGTATTACGAGAAGATGTGTAATCACCAAGTTTTTTTCTTTCTTGATTCGACACATATCTTGCAGTAACCCTCTGAGTAGCACTGAAATGTTTGAATTTGCTCCACCCTTATATGTTTTGAATAGCAATAATATATTTATATATCAGGGGTAAGTTGAGTAGTGCAGCAATTGATTCCTTCACTAAGCATGCCTTATATTCTATTTGCTAATTCCAGGGGAAGAAGAATCCTGGAACAGATCCGCGTGCTGTGGAGCTCTTTTTGCGTCAAGTAAAGGGAGCCAAGGAGATGAAGATAGACAGGTTCTACAATCAAAATGATACTTCTTACATGTTATTGATATTCCAATTGCTGTAAATCACAATACTGCTGCCTAGATCACTTAGATCTTATCTTATCAAACCATCTTCTGGGAATATTTTCTTGTATATTGCACCCGTCTCTAGATAATGAAATTTTTAAGTATTAGTTCTTCAACACTAATTGTGTTCATTGCCCTTTTGTTTAAGGCATTTATACATCTGCTTTGCAACTTTAATTAGTAATGTATATTAAATAAATGGAAATTTTGATGTTTCTTTTCTTCATACTGATCTAGCTGGCACCTTCTCATGAGGATGAAGATTCCAAAAGGAGGTCCATTGGATCCCATTGCGCCTCTTGAGCTACCCCATTCTTTGCACTCTTTTGGCCGTGTCTCTGAAACAAACGAGCTGAACATGGTAACTATCCTCCTTCTCTATCACATTTTAATTTGTTAAGCCACAAGATTTAGTTCCATTGTCCCAAGGAGTAGCCGGCAGACAAGTTTTGTTTATTTGGTAACTAAATCAAGCTATCTCTTAGGGTTTCTATTGTTTGAGTTTTTCTGAATAAGGAAGCTAATGTGGATAGACTTAGATTTATTGGTTTTAGTGCTAGAAACTTACTCTTTTGAGTTGAATGGAATTATAGTAAAATTCCCTTTTGTGGTATTCCGAAGGTATAACCCAGGCAAAGAAAAAGGGGACCTGTTGGTGCTTTTTCAGTTAGGAGTAATCAGGAAAAATTAATCAAGTGTCACACAAATTGTTAAAGAAGTATCATGTCAGTATATTACTTTGAAAAGCTTGATGTTGGAATGCTCTACACTATAGACAAGAAACAATCTTGGTCTGTTCTCTTATACATAGAAATGTTGAAATGCTTTTACAGGATGGCTTCCATACATTTCGTGGGGGATTTTGGAACTACTTCAGTATGGGTAAGAGTACTTCCCTTGGATTCTTTCACTTAGTTTGAAGTTTAACCAGCAGACTTATCTGATTCTTCCTAGTCACTATCTCCTTTCGTGGGTCCATTTAGTTAAATCCCGCCATAGACACTTGTCAGCAGTGTTCTTTGCTTCTACTTAGCATCTTGTCTCTCTTTCTATTGCACATATAAGCTGGCTAATTGGTGGTCAGTATCATCTTTTACTAAACTGTGTTCTTTTTTGAAGTTAACTCTACTTATTTATGGGTTTCTTAGGAATGGATGCTGAGGTATCATATGCATTTCATTCAGAGCGGAAGTTACATCCTGAAAAGTTCAAAAATCAGTTAGTTAATCAGGTATACACTTCTTGCAAGTTCATTATGATTCATGGACATCTTGTAGCGACATGATAATATAGATCTGACTAGGAAAATTTATAATAAACGTCACAGGTTAAAAGAGTAGGTTGCAGCATCCACCATAGATGTTGAACAGTTTGAACTTACAACATACTTGTAACTTGAAAGATTAATTGTTATGGATTCTAAAACTTGATCCTAATGCATCATAATTGCAATCAAGTTCTTTCAACTCATATAGGCTGGTTTGGAGAAAATTGCTGGCTTAGAATTGAAAAATTTAAGCTGCTTGAGTAAATCCTTTTAAGATTCTTGTCATCCAGGATAACAGCATCCTTCAAAGTGCATATTCTGACTTACTCTTTTCTTTCATTTTTTAATCAAATATGCAGTCTACTTATGCAAAGCTTGGGTGTTCACAAGGCTGGTTTTCTCCTTCTCTTTCTCAGAATTCTGCCAGGTGACCATTTAAGTTTTCTTATGTTTTTTAGCCTTCAAAATTAAAATGGTCCTTTCCATATTTTTGGATCAAGAATGGATTCCAAATTTGGTTCTGGGATTTTGTTCTCTTATTTGTTTATGCATGCTAATTTTCTAGCACCTTATCCCTGATGACTAATGTTTTTTTTTTTTTTTTTTGTAGAATATCCGTGATGTGGTTAATTGAATTGTCTCTTCAAATAGGAATATAGCTCAATTTGCAAAGGTGATGATTATGAAAAACCGTGGGGATCAATGGGAAGAGCTCTTCCTTCCTCCCGGGTAAGTTGTTGTCTATTACAATTTAGTTGAACCTGGTGGTCCTTGATTAATGCTGGTGGGGCAGTACTGCTTTCTTCCACCAGTGCCAAGACTGATTCATTAGTTATTTTACAAGAGAGTAATATCTCTTGCCCAAGGTTAATGGAACTGTGTTTGTTAATCTTCTCTTTGGTACTTGAAGCAGTTTCAGTAATTTCCTTTGATTTTTATTTCAACTTATATCCTATAATACTTTATTAATGTATTGTGTTTCAATGTACAACAGCATCAAGTCAATAGTCTGCCTCAATTTGCCTAGCTTTTCTGGTGGATTTAATCCTTGGGGAACACCTAGTAGGTGGAAGCGTAATGTAAGTCCAATAGATATTTGCACACAGTAATTGATGGTTTCCTAAGTTCTTTATATCTTAGAACTAACACGTCTTGTGGGA
The DNA here is from genome assembly GCF_000184155.1 of Fragaria vesca subsp. vesca. NCBI lineage: Eukaryota > Viridiplantae > Streptophyta > Magnoliopsida > Rosales > Rosaceae > Fragaria > Fragaria vesca. The sequence continues at coordinate 1,870,292 of NC_020493.1, read as the reverse complement.
TGATGACTTTACAGCAGTTCACCCCACCGTTTGTAGATGATGGCCATCTAGAGGTTGTAGGTTTTACTTCTGCCTGGCATGGACTTGTATTGCTTGCGCCAAAGGGACATGGGACTCGTCTTGCACAGGTAAAAACTATAAAATGATTTTGTAGTCTAGCAAATCAGTGAAGTAGAAGCTGGAACTGTGTTCATGAATGACTTATTCAGTGCTGTTCTTATTGGTCATAGGCCCACCGAATCAAATTTTTGTTTCACAAAGGTGCAATTGATCAGACATACATGCGAATTGATGGAGAACCCTGGAAGCAACCCCTTCCATCTGATGATGACACGGTGATGGTGGAAATTTCTCACCTTGGCCAGGTCAACATTCTTGCTACCAATGAGTGCAGGGCTAAAAGTATGCACAATCCCTTAACACCTAGAGCTCAGGAAGATGAAGGAGTTGATTCTGATGAAGAAACTCTTGAAGAAGAGTTCAGGAAGTTTGGTGCAGCAGACACATTCAAGCTTCCGGAAGAAATTGATATTTCTCATCTTAGTTAACCTAACACTTATCAAGTCATACCTTTGTTTGAGTGATTGGTTTCTCCTTCTACCGTCTCAGCTTAGTATCATTCAATGAAGATCTTTGTATCTTATTCTTTGGTGAAGGATTGTTATTAGCTGTAAATGAGTGGGTTTTACTGTTTACTGACATTCATTTTCATGTTAAATTCACTTCCATTTGGCCATCGACATTTCGGTGTGTCACAACTGGTTATATATACATCAATTTCAGCGATGATGCATATATGTGGACAACATTATACACCTTCTTTGAAGGCATTTTTATCTAAACTCCTTGGTCGTAAAAGATTTCAACTATGGACTGGGTAATGATCATGAAGAGTAACTGAGAAACAAATAGAAAACAAAGAGAGCTAATGAAAATTAGATTTACATCATTTGATATGATATCGAGTTGAAGTTGTAACCTATAATACATTTTTGTAATTCGAAGCGATAAATATGTGATATGTGGAACATACGATGTAGCCGGCTCACCATTGCAAACGTTACACGAAAATGCAAATCTACAAGCTGATGAAAGGTACGTGCCTAGTGTAAAAACTCCCACTCTATCTCAAGGCCATAAGATTTGGGGTTGTGCAGCTGTATGAGAGCTATAGAGAGCAATCAGCTTTCCCAAAGCCACCACCTTAACTACAGGCCCATGGATTGGGGCTCCCCCAAACATGATGCAATGGCTTCATTAGCCTTTTGTGTTCCTACCCTTTCTTCTCTTTTCTTCTTCTCCCTGAAAACAAAAATTATTGCACCAAAATACTACTGTCAGCCACAGGAAAACAGAAACAGCATCTTTTCATTCTTTGGGAATCATAAACAAGAAAAGTTCAAATAAAGCAATACATCTGATATCTATAAGGCATAAGGGATTACACTGAGTTGGTAGAGGTATTTCAGACCAAAAAAAAAAGTACAAAAGCATCCACTTGTGGTTGCCATTTGAATTGTAAGTACAGAACTACAGATGTATACTTGATTGGAATGCAAGAATCATCAAATTTAAAACACAAGTTTAAAGAATTTATCTGTTCTGTGTTCTAATGCTTGCAAATTTTTAATCTCAGGAGAAGGGTCAACTAACAACAAAACTTCAGTCGCACTAAATACAAGCCTATTATATCTATCATATGTTATTGCTATAGATTGAAGTACTGGTGTTATGCTGATGGATTTGTTACCTGGCCACATATTCCTTTAGCAGCTCTTTTGCCTGAACCAACTTAGAAAGCAGATTGCGGTATACATCAAGGTCCCTGTCCACACTTCTTTTCTCAATGTTTAAGGCTGCACACAACTGTTTGAAAGCAAACAGACAGTAAGTACTGAAACATTGTTCAAACAAACACACAGACAACAAAACTCATTGAAATATGTATGTCTTTAGTTACAGCTCAAATCATCCTCTTCAGAAGTCGAAAGATATTTTAAAATCAAAAGCTCATCTTTGTGTGTATAACTTACATAACAAATTTCAGTTGTAATTGTTCGATATCAATATGGTTCATGTTAGTCATGTGACATCCATAATGTCAGTTGAATAGTTAGGGAAAAGGTACGTTAGATATGAATTGTAACACATATCATTTTTCTACTGATGAAAGGATGCACATCTAACCTTTTCCAATACTGTTGGTTCAGTTGCATTTGCCAACTCAAGAATACGAAAGAGCCCAACGGCAAAGAAACGACTGTAGCTAAAACTTCCTTTGCCTCCGGCTCTTTCTGCAATGTCCTTCAATATTCCCTCAACTTCTCCTTCTTTGGATGGAAATTCAATCAACGAACTGGAACTCTGAGCCCGAGCCCACTCTTCCAACTTTTTTGCATCAGTTCTGTAATAATTAGCACAAACTTATCTAGCAAATATGGAGACTTTTCTCAACTACATAAAGAAGAGAATGATCATAGGTAACAGTTTCAAATGCACATGAAATTCTTTATGGAAATACATATCTGTGGTGTAAGGAATCTATAAGTTCTTAGACTTGAAGTTTACATTTTGGATACACAGAGGAAAGGAAACCATTTCCTTGGTTACAAAATAAACCATTCGGTCACTTTAACCATCAAACTCTAGTTTTGCACTATGCAACTTGAATAATTCAGACATCTCTCATACTGAAACTTTGATTACTAATCGTACAGAAGTGTACATAAATGATCATGTCACAAAGTCACAAATGTAATTAAGTCTTCCATATTTACTAAATGTCTAAATCTGCATATTTCTTACAATCTAACACTAAGCTGCAAATCACAATATGCATACCACATCCATGCATTTCAAACTACAAAATGAGCTCCAGACAAGAAAACAACTGAACCTGTATTGCTCCGGGTCCTCCTTTAGTGCATTTACGTAAGCTTTGAAGATTGCATCTCTATCCTCATCGCTAGGGTACCCATCCATGAGCTGATCATACACAGTCACAAAGCCAAGAGCAAACACAGGGTCGTAACGGTAGGTCCTCTTGTACCTCATCAAATGCTGCTGCACAATCAGCTCCTGCAACACACTGTTGTACACACTCGGTATCGGCCGCTTATACGCCTTTAGAAAATTCAACTTTGTATCAGCTACAGTAGGCAATTCTGCATTTCAAGTTCCTCAAACACATAAATCACCCAAAAAATTTAAAAAAATCTAGTCTTTCATACCAAGCTCAAACTAACACATACCTTAACAAGAACTAAAGCATAAATAACTAAAATGGGTCCTCAGAAAAACCATAAAGCTTCAATCTTTCACACTCAAGAATCAAAACCAAACATGTACATTGATAAAGTTCTCATTTTTACAGCAATCAAGATAAGCCCAGAAACCAAAAGACTAAGAAAACCCACCTGAAGAAGAAGACATGCAATGAACAACCAAACGGGGGCTGGAACTGGATGACCGGAAACCCCCATAATGCAGAGAGAAGCTTGTACGGAATCTTAGACTGTCGGAATTGGAACCCAAGTTTCTTGCTGACGGGAAAGACGACTGAGTGAGTGCCGAGAAAGAGAGAGAAGTGACGGCGGCCATTTGAGGCTTAGAGAAAGTTGAGTATTTAGAGTTGGGAATTTTCCGGGAAAAATTTGAGCATAGTGATGAGTTGAGGAGAGAAAATGTTAGTGGAATTTTTCGGGGTTTTTGATTTAAATTGTTTGGGGAAGAGAAAGAGTGAGAGAGAGAGGTCCACGAAAAAAAGGCTTATCCAGGGAGTGAAAAGAAAAGGGAGCCAGTGAGGTTGTGCCACGTATGGTGGTTTGGATATCCGAAAGTGAGTGATGGCAATGGGTCGGGTTGGTGGAGTACTAAGATGAAATAGGATTGCTTGTACGCTATTACGAAGGGGAAGGCCCAAGATTGTGAAAGCATATAATGGAAGCCCAGATCGACCTGGACACACTGATATATGGTCAATGCTTCTTTGTGTTCGTCTTTCAAAACATAATGTCTTTGTGTTTTATATAGATGAATATTGAAATCTATCCAAAAAAAACTAGATGAATGCGGTTTATCAATTTGAGCTGTAAGCACTTGTTTGCTCAAAGTCTATTACTTAAAAGTGTAGAAATCGCAATTTGTCCAAAACCTGTTTGTTGTCGCCAATGATGTCGTGAAAGGCCATTGACGGATTGTAATACAATGTGTGCGCATTTTTCAATTTGCCGAATAGTACTTTGAAGTTTGAACTAATTAATCAATTAGTCCATGCATCATCCTTCTGCTTGTTAGGAAAAGTGGATCCTATATATTGTTGGAGTAAAACAGAAGTTTAAAAACAAGAACATTACAAGCATATAACAATCGTTTCGGGATCCCAAATGTTCCAAGATAAAAAAGTTCCTTGTACATGTTACACTGGAGAAAATTACAGTGCAAGTGGAAGGAGAGTTAGGTGTCAATCCTATCCAGTAGTAGAGTTGAACGTGTATCGACTCATCATGTGGCAATATGCCTTCTTCTCCGATGTCGATTGAGGCAACGTGCGCACCTCTATCTTAAGAAACGAATCTGGAACCACCAAGATTTATATGAAATTTGGTTCGAAGACTCTGGAGCCCTCAAAATAAACAAGGTAAACTTTGATACTCTTTAAAGGATTTGTACTTAATCAAGTAGCGCAGATGGATCACATTATTAAGTTTTGATCGATGGAGTTGGATAGAACCAAGTGGATCATCAAGATTTCCTGCACATGAAACGAATAATTAGTTTATGAATGATTCAAGCTTAGCCTGACTAGGTAGCTACAACCCTGTCGATCAATAACTTTACAATTTAGTAGTATTAACCAAGGAAGAAAATTTCGGTGATTTACGGAAATTTTGACCCTTTAAAATATAGAAATATCGATGGAAATTTCAAGGAAATATCGATTGTAGTAGAAAAATGAGAAAATTGACGGAAATATAAAGAAAAACAAAGAAATTTTAAACCAAACTTTAAGAGATGTTTGTTTCCTATATTATGTACTATATTTGAAATGAAAACCTTGAATAAACATTGATCTATATGGAGTTGTAGTAAGTTAAAGTGAAAATGTCAGTGCTGAACCGTTAATAATTCTTAAAAATTTACTTTAAACATTTTTTTTTTTATGGCTGGAAACTCAAAAGGAGACTAGGTCATCACGCTTTATATACATATGATACATTTCACATGGAATTACATGAGTACTTTAAAACCACGTAAAAGACATATGAGGTACAAAATTTTCACTATCTTTATCGTCTCTCTGTGTAGAGCTTTTAGTGTATTATGAAGAATATCGAGAGTTTCGAACTAGAAATGCTCAGCAGGGTAAAATATATCGTTGGGTGCGAAAAACGAAAATTTCGGTTTACTCCTTGGTATTAACTAGTACTGGCTAGATCTTTAAGTGCAAGACCAGCAAGGAATATGTTAATATATATCACCCAATTAAACTCGCAAAGAACCTAGCTCAATTATATTTTGTACCAGCTCGTGTTCTTGTCCTTATATTTATATGTTGCAAGAGTATGACCGGAGCTTCACCAGGATAAGTTCTTGAACCCACTACCAGTCTACTACTACACTTTCTTCTTTGAACCCGATCTCTTTCTGGAAGAAGAGCTAGGCTAATCCATACATTCAGCTTTCGGTTGACACAGAATGCAAGGAAGCAAGGACCAAGCTCAAAAAGCCAAGTATTCCATCCTCGCATCTCCCAAGCCAATTATAGCAAAGTTATCTGCAGGATTCAGCACTCCGAATAATGAAGCCGTTGCTGCTGTCAACAACACTACTACTAATACTACTCCTACTACAGATCACAGCAGGCTCAAACAGGCTGAGGAGTCCTTCCGCACTGTCATGTACTTGAGCTGTTGGGGTCCTAATTAACTGATTGATCATTATGCAAATTCTTATACGTATATATGGAAAAACCCTTTGTATATAGTCTCTGAGAGGTCCTTGTTGACTTGTTGTTAAGCCACTTAAGCGCGCATCTTGTATGTATATTTAGTTTTTGACTTGAATGCATATATCTGAATTAAGCGCCTATTGTTTTCCTATGCATATATGTTTAAATTTTGACTGGAATGCATATATCGGATTCTCCTATGTATTATATATCCTAAAACAATAGAGGATTACCACTGTACATTCAACTGGTAAAAACACTGTATTGCCCCCGGTTCGCAAACAATTGCAACAAGGCCATTGATGAATAAGTATGGACACCTGTGGGCATGTGCTGTTGATACGTGTCTGGGTCATTGACGTGTCGTCAGTGTCTTCTTCAACACAACGACGGGTTCTTCTGCGTCGCTTTTTGCCAGTTGAGAGGGAGCGAGAGAGAGAGGGGTTATTCGTGAAGCGAAAATCTGCATTGCCATTGTCAATCAAATCGTCGAGGTATGGACTTTGCTCTGTAAATGATTGATTTTGGGTTTTTGTTTCATCTGTCCCGATCGTCTTTTATCTTTGTTTTGATTCCAATTTGCCTATACTTTCATCAATTCGCAAAGTCTGGGTTTTAAATGGCAGTGGTCTGGCGGACTCTGTGTGGGTTCATTCTTTTATCAGAAGTTTTGTGTTCGTCAGATTGGTTCGGTGTTGGTTTGCATGTTGTCAGTTTCGTCGATAGCATCGGCTGTCCGTAAGTTCTTTCTTAATCGAAGTTTCTGTTGTGTGGTATTGCTCTGATGGGGGTTTGTTTTTGGCCTAATTTTTGATTATGCTTAGATAGCGATCGTTTTTCTCACAAAATAAGGTATTTAGTTGTTTGGTTAGTTGTATATGTAGTGTAGGTGGTGTTTTATAATTGGGATCTGAATTTGTCTCATGAAATTAGTTATAGGAAATGGGTGTTTCAGACCATAAGCATTGTGTTGCATCACCATTATAGTTGAAGATGTCCAATCATTTTCTACAGGTAGAAAGTAAATCCATGTCTTTTAACATCAGTTTTCTGTCCAATTCAATCCATAGTTGAATTGTTAAGGTCAAAAGCTTTAAGAAAAGCAAGGAAAAAAAAGAGCAAAACAAAAATAAAGAATATTGTTACAAGTTGGCAATTAGTGATTCAATCATCATTAACAACAGCTCCTCTTCTCATCTATCACATGTATATTATCATTATATATCAGTTTCAGACATTCAGCAACCTTTGAACATACATATTGTTTACATTTTTTATACATATAATAACTTTGGAGCCATACATGGTTTGGTACACAGAGTTAGAAAGAAACTACCAACTGCTCAATTATCAAGATTAGATCAAGATAGAGAAAAACAAACAGATGGAGATGCTTCTAGGTTGTATATATATACAGCGGGTTTGTATATATATATATATAAAAGAGGGTTTGCATGAATCTTTGTTGCCCATAATGCGTCCATGATGTCTTTCGATCTAAAATCTTTGTTATCAATCTTATACATGGTTACATAACAAAAAAGAGACAGTGTGAAATACCTGATGTGTTACCTATGCGCAAAGCTAATTAATTACCAGATTTTTGATGGGATTCACTAAGATATATTTACTTTTTTATCAAATATATTTTAAAGTTTACTGTATGTACAAAGCTAATTACCCGATTTTCAATTGTTGCAAGTATATATTTTAACGCTCTAGTGTTTTTGTAAAATATTTTAACCTATGTTTAGGTTACCTGTATCACATTATGAGAATTGGTTCATTCCTTATACTTTTATAACAATGTGTGATGACTTTATCATTAATAATTCACATGTGTAATGACTGAAAATAGGGAAATAAAAACAGCTGAGATGCAGCAATAACAATGTGTGAAATGGCTCAGTTCCTTTTGCTTGGTTTAGATCTTGCATGCATTCATTCTGTGAGGAAATGGAAGTTCCGAGGA
>NC_020493.1:1852942-1858588 GCF_000184155.1 Fragaria vesca subsp. vesca | reverse complement strand
TTTTTGTAGCAGAACAATGAACACAGAACAATCAAAGGCTTTTTGTACAATTGAGCAATTTTGAACATCTGCTTGATCCCTTAGCAAAATAGCATCACAAAAATAGACTTACATAGTGTTCACGCTTTGGTAACAAGTGAAGTCCTGAACTCCTGATGCGATAAAGAAGTATCAAGCTGTATTGCATGAGTCGCTGAGTTGATGGATTTTTTTTGTGAACATTTTCATCTTCTTCTGTATCTCACTATAATATAATGTGTATTTATTATTGTAACCAGTGTCATTGTGTAATATCCATATGTTATATTATTGTGTTTATCAATTTGTCGAACAACAACAACATTGATTCAAACAGAAGCAATTGTGGTAGTTGTAGTTGATATCCGTCATTGCAAACCGCCGCAACGCGCGGGCATCATCTAGTCTTAACTGGGCTAGCTGGAGAAATTCATTTGGAGAAGAAAAGGAAGGCTAGCTGTGTCTTTTAGCACTAATCAGTCCTTGGTTTCAGTTTCATAATGTTTCAATGTTTTAAAATTCTAGGGGTTGTTCCCCCCCTTTGATTAATGTGAAGCTGTCCGGTTTATTGAGGCTTGAGGCCGGCACCCTTATTTGGAGGTTATTCTTAGCTAGTTTATAATCTTAATTAAAGAGCACAACGTACATACATGGACATTATCTGTGCAGATTGCATGCGGTACCATATTTCTTGTACGTGTATGATTGTGAAGATGAAACTTTATTGCATACATTGAGGTCTGGGAACACAGATTTATGAAATAACTGGGGCAAGGGATTGAATCCAAGACTTCATCAGGAGGAACAAAGGTGCATAAGCTATGCGTATAAGTAAAACTAATTATAGGCAGATAATTACATGCTCAATATATATCTCTCATATATATGGCATGATTAGCAGTTAATTAGGTCCCCAGCAAACTAGATGCATGACTTTCTCGACCTTCTCGGCTTTCCTCACCCTCCTCCTTCTCTCTTCGACTTCCTTCTTGATCATCAAAATGGTATCAAAGCTGGTACCAGGAGACCTTCTTCCAGATTCAGGGGACTTTCCTTGGTCAGATTCTGGTGCCATGCAACCTTCTTGAGAAGGCATGATTACTCTCAACAAACTTATCATGCCTTCCAAGTTTTGAGGCACTGCGCACTAGTAGCTAGACTGCTGTACTTAATTCGACTCTCTTCAAACTTCTTCCATTGATCATGTTTATATACACACATCTTGGAGTAATTCAAAAATAAGACAACATATTTTATGAGTCTATACATGACCAAGTTTATAAAAGTAATTTTTGGCTCTTGGGTTTATCGTTAAACGTCTTGTTGCCCGAGATTGTGACTCCTTAGTTCATTGGAGTTTAATGTTACTTGCTAGCTTTTAGAGTTTATACTCTGTTTTTTAGTGAGCTTTGCCAAATATACCAGTGGTTATTAGTGGAATGATTGATCAGTTTATATATAATACCAGCAGGCTAGGGGTACATATATACGTGGGATAGTGATTTATTCTGATTTGAATTGTCTAACATGAACTCGGTGAATATTACCTATAACTTAAGAACTTAAGTAGTCGACTACAACAGTGATCAAGTAATTCAAAGCTAGAGTGACTTCAAAAAGTTATATGTGTGTACCAAGTCAAATTGCAAAGCCTTTCCATCCTTGTGAAGCAATGAAACATGATTGATCAAATTGCAAAACATGATGCGCACGCATGGTACGTACGAAACTTAACGATCGAATTAGCTAGCTAGCTTATTGTGGTCACGCTCAGTTATTATGGGCAACACTTGTTTCTAGCTCTAGCTCTTATCTTATCTTGCAAAACAAGATGTAAAGCCTCTGGATTTCTCTTCAAAACCACAGCAAAATTTGTCACTTCTACCACAATTCCACAAACAAGGACATAGCCAGCGTCCGGAATTTCAAAAGTCTCGCAACAAATTTGTCCTCTTCCTTGCTCTCCTTTTCCAGTTGGGGATAAGTGCAACCCATGCATGAATGAGTTTTGTTTAGCTAACCTCATCTTTCTCCTATATATATTTTCACTCACCGTACGATTCCATATCAAAGTCATCAAAACCCAAAAGAAATAGATCAATTAGTTACAGATCAAAGCGCTGAAAATGTGTGCAACAAGAGAAGCTTGGATTGTGACAGTGAGTGTTGGAGTTGTTCATGCCATGAAAGATCAAGGCTTTTGCAGGTGGGGTTACGCAATGAGGAGTATTAACCAACATGCCAAGATTAATATGAGATCCTTCCTCCTGCAAGCCCAGAATCTCACTTCTTCGTCTTCTGCTGCGGTTTTCGACAAAATGAATTCGGAAAAGAAGAATCAACCCGAGGAATCCCTAAGAAAAGTCATGTACCTGAGCTGTTGGGGTCCTTATTAGATCGATCGCCCCATGTTCTTTCCGGCAACATGTCCAAATGGATCTGGCTTGGGATCGATACATGATATATAGTACGTTCAATATGGAAGATGGATTTGAAGAACGCACAGAAGATTTTGGAAACTTACATGATCCATCTACGTGATTCATACGAGTGTAATTTTCTTAAGGGAAAACCACGTACATTATGAGAGATCGATATCAATGAACATGAGCATATGCTATTCCTACTACACACTCGTTTAGTTGTTGTTCACTTTTTATATCATACAGCCATGTTCATCAGCTAGATTAACACGACAGCACAACAAAGAGAAAAAAGAGGTTCAGAAAAAGAATCACATTCAACATGCATACATGGATTAAAATTAAGATTGTGAACCAGTACTATATATAATCTAGCTCCTTCTCTTATTTTGTACTAAAGGGTGCGGCAACAATTAATATGTTTTATAGCTAACAAAGTAACAAGTGTTTTCTGCATCTAGCTAGTTGAAAGTTGAAATCAGATAATCTCTAGACCAGCTAGCTAACCCGCTTGGACATAGATGAGTTGGGTACTGTAGCTGCCAAGGTTTGCAATATCTACTGTGACTATATTCTATAAAATGTTAATAATGCAAGCAGATGAATACAAAGACTCAAGACTAGAGCTGTGAATTGTGATTGTCAAGGTTTGCCCCAAATTGAACGGAAGGTCTTTTGACTTTCTCTTAGCGACCCATGCAACACGCACTATAGTCATTCAGGCTACCGGGCCAACTAGTCTACCTCTCAAATCTGTCTTAGTTGAAGATGTACTATCTATTATTTATGCATCTGATTAACTGAAAATATTCTTCTTAATTCGAACATATGGTGAACTTAATATAGATACGACAATCTGAGATGTTCCGAGTGATAAAGATAACTTTGTATGGATATATTGATAGCAACACACCAACACATATGGAAAAGAACTCGATGGAGAAAATTATGAATGGAGAACCCCACTCTTACTCATTATGAGGTATTTCATCATTTTGTCCATACTTATTAGCCTCTTTCTGTGCTCTTTGAATAATGTCTTTGCCTCAGCAGAAGGTTCAAAAGAACGTCTCCTTCATGAACAATACACCCACACTGTTGATCTCCGCTCTCTACTGCCCGCAACCACCTGCAACCCCTACACCAAAGGTTAATTTAAGTAACAGGATGTGCATGTATAAGAGTGTGTGTGTACATATATACAAGATATATTATTTGTATATTAATCCATATATGTATACATTCTGGATTTCTGGATGTGTTGGGATTAGTTAACAGACGTTAATTTGTTGATTCCATCAGGTAATAAGAGGAAGACATCTCTGGAACTGGTACACAAGCATGGGCCATGCTCTCATCTTCCTCAACACAAAGTGACTGCTACGAATCACACTCAAATTCTCGAGCAAGACCAAGCGCGAGTCAACTCAATCAACTCCCGTATTTCCAAGAAACTGAACGGCAATGATGATCTAGGCCAATCGGAGGCCACCACCCTCCCGTCCCGGTGGGCTACCAGCAGAGGTGCAGGCAACTACATAGTCACGGTAGGATTGGGCACACCTAACAAACAACTTTCGCTCGAATTTGACACCGGAAGCTTCCTCACTTGGACTCAATGCCAACCTTGTGTTTCCTATTGCTACCCACAAAATGATCCCATTTTCGACCCCGCAGCTTCCACCTCATATACCAAAATTTCATGTAACAGCGCAGAATGCGCCCAACTCAGGAGTACATACCTAGAACCATGATCTCAATTTTATATAAAGAAGAAATGAGTACTATTGCTTTGCTTCGTCATAATTAGTAATGGGTATTTTCTGATATGAGTGCAGGAAGCCAATGCTTATCAACCGCAAACACATGCCTATATCAGGTGATCTATGGAGACGAGTCCTACACCATTGGGTTTTTCTCCAAAGACAAGCTGACCTTAACTCCCGACGACGTATTCGATGGGTTCCTCTTTGGCTGCGGCCAAGAAAACGTAGGCTTCCAGGACGGCTCGGCCGCTTTACTTGGTCTCTCCCGCGACAAGTACTCTATAGTCGAACAAACCGCGGAGAAGTACGGCAGGTCATTCTCCTACTGTCTGCCACCGACCGCAAGCTCCACCGGTTACCTCACCTTCGGCAGTCCCACCGGAGCTTCCAATGCCGCCATAAAATACACACGGCTCACTACTTTATCCTCTAGCTCAACTTATTACGGCCTTAACCTGGTTGGGATCAATGTGAACGGGCAAAAGCTTTCAATTCCTGCTTCAGAGTTTTCGTCTCCGGGGACGATAATTGACTCCGGGACTGTCATATCACGGCTGTCGCCCACCGCCTTCAGCGCTTTGCGCGACGCGTTTCAGGTAGAGATGAAAAGCTATCCTTCAGTTCCGGGGGATGGATTCCTGGATACATGCTACGACCTCAGTGGCTATCCAACGGTGACGTATCCGAAAATAGAGTTTGCGTTCGGCGACGGGGTTATGTTGACTTTGGACGCAACTGGAATCGTCTACCTTGCGGACGGGACAATGAAGCAGGTTTGCTTGGCTTTTGTTGGGAATGATGATGCAGATAAGGTCACGATTTTCGGAAATACTCAGCAGAAGAATATGGAGGTATTGTATGACGTCGCCGGAGAGAGAGTCGGATTTGCTCCAGGTGGTTGCTGATGATGTATGAAAAATGAATATGCTTCAAAGCTATAATGTTGCATGCATTTTAATGAGCACTATGTAAGCTTGTCACACCCATAAAAGGAAAATGACATTAATAAGATATAAGATTTGCCTTAATCTTAGGTGGCATGTCACCTAGACACATCATCAATTAAAAAGATTATGTCATGTCGTTCTTAAGCAAAAATACAATCTTATCATTCCAAATCTAATAACTATAGATTATTTTGTCTTTTAATTAAAAGAAAAAATTTGATTTTTGTTTTTCTTTAATAATTAAAAATATATATTTCTAGCATTTTCTTTCTCTTTTCCTATTCATCACTATCATGCTTAGATTGAACGTAAAATATAGTGTGAAAATAGATATATTTATGAGAATATATATATAATTTATCCAAGAAAAAACAACTTCATCCAGGAGAAAAAATTCAGCGACATTCATGCATGATGCATCCTCAATTAGTTTGCACGAATGCATGATGAATACACACACACACACGTAATCATCCAAAAGAAATTCGATAG
>NC_020493.1:1820262-1852842 GCF_000184155.1 Fragaria vesca subsp. vesca | reverse complement strand
TTTTTTATTTAAATTACAACATTTTTATTAAAAATGAAAATCAAATTAAATTAATTAAAATATTTTTTTATATATTGAAAACACTTAAGTGACGAAATATTTCGTCGCTTAAGTTGGAAATGTTCGTCGCATAAGTCTATGCGACGAATTTTTTTCGTCGCTTAGGAGGCACTTATGCGACGAAATCTCTGTTCGTCGCTTAAGTAGTTTAGCGACGAAATGTAATTCGTCGCTTAAGAGAAAAATAAGGGACGAAAAATGTATTTTTGTCGCTAGGTACCTATGCGACACCACCTATGCGACGACTCTTAAGCGACAAAATTTTCGTCACATAAGTAAGTACTTATGTGACGAAATTTCACTCTTAAGCGACGAAACCATTTCGTCACATAAGTCCTAATTTCTAGTAGTGACTATTCTAATTTCTAAGAACTCTAACTTCTCTAAGTCCCTGTACAGTACAACTGAATATCATCTCTTCATCTTAACGAACACATTGTTGTCTGCAGTCGTTTAAATGCGCTTATATATTAACAATCAAATCAAAAGATTCATGGGTTAAAAAAACAAATTAAATAAATAATAGAAAACATAAAATACTAAAAATAAGTAAATATGCGTTTGAGAGCCCTAAACGAACTCGGATGGCCGAAAAAAGCCTATACAAAAAGGCCAAGCGCTGAGTTCAACTCGTATGGTCGTTCCGCTTAGCGATCGGACAAGCCTAGCACATGTTGGAAATTAAGTAATAATATCCAATATGAATGAAAATAAAATTACTCATGACCTTTCCATTTGGAATTGTGTGTCTTTTTCAATAGGTGTCTTTAGAAATAAGTGTGTCTCTTCGAGGAGATAAGTGAACGAACATGTTGGTTCACTTAGGGTTTTATATAAACTCATACTCATATCTCCTTAAAGATAAGATCAAAAATCCTTAATTCTTCTAGAAGTCTTGTTCGTGTCAAAAGAGTACAAGATATAATTTATGGTTCGCTAGAGTCCAAAATTACGGTGCTTCTATTTTGGATCATCGATTGTTGTATTCTACAAGACGGACGCCTATCGAACTACAAGCACAAGGGTAGGGACGAAATCTGTCTTTAGTTAAGTATATTTATGCATGCCTCAATTAGAATATCAAGTTAGTTTTTTCTTTCCTTGTACTACTTTTGTAGGATTCTTACACTATTTTACTCCTATATTAAGATTGATTCACTACTTTTAATCCTAGACGGATATTGTTATGTTTCTTATATTCTTTATTGAAATTTATATTATATTTATAATTAAATAAATTATTGTTCCCCAACAGCACAGACCCAAAAAAACCCAAACGCTTAGCACTGAAGACTAAAAGAGTCGAAACACGACCCCTTGCACAATCATTTTGTTCTAAACTTCTACGTACATGCAATCGGCCTCCACACTAATCCCAGCTTTGGGCACGTATAACTGTATAAGATCGATCTTATTCTTTATAGTTCTGCTTTTTCAGATTTTGTTTCATCTATTTATGGTTTAGTTCTAATTCTTTCATGTCTGGTCTTTTTTTTTTTGTTCCTGGTTGTAATTTTCTTTGGTTAGGATTCTTGTGTTGTTCTAACTCTTTAATCTTTCCGATCACTGTTCTATCGTCTCTAGGGCGTGATCTATAATTATCCGAATTTTTCGTTTCACTTGAATCAACATATTGAGCTCATCCAATTTGAAAAACTAATTCCAACCTTGATTTATTTTAGATTGGAACCCTAGCTAGCTATCAATCACTTCTCCAAGGTTCTGGCACCATGAGAGGTAAAAGACGATTACCATCAAGATCAACAGAGGTCAACAAAATTCCTGATCTCCCTGAAGAAATAATAATCGAAATCCTTATTCGACTTCCTCGCAACTCAGTTGCTCGGAGCAAGTGTTTGTCCAAGCGTTGGTACACTCTCATCTCGAACCCTACTTTCCTCGGTCGTTTTCTAAGCCTCCAAAGTGAAATCAAAACTCCCCTAGAAAGTGGCATGATTTTCACAGACTATAACTCAGAGAAATATTATTCGTTTACCACAATGTCCGAGCTTCCGGAATCTGTGGAACTCAGATTGGGAAGAAGAGGGTGTTGCACAGTACTGACTACATACAACGACCTAGTTTTGTGCTTTCTGGATAATCACTACAACATTTGCAATCTACATACCATGCAATGTGTTGCTCTTCCTCCAACTCTTCTCCACCACGACGTACTTCAGGTTGCAAAGGTGGGATTAATCTGTGAACCCTACTATAAAGAACAACAAAATGATAGAACTAGTAGAACTATCTTCCTCAATGATGAATATAAGTGCCGTGTTGTGCTCATATATGAATCTCTAGGGAATTGGTTCCGATTCCGCATGGACATCTTTTTCTCTGAGTCTGGTGAATGGAAAAACTTTGTTGTAAGCTGCCCCAAATTATCTAGGAAATATTGCAGTATTGACAATGGTCTTGTGAAACGTTCTTACAATAATAGTGGAGGCGGCTTTGCCTATAATGGAAAGTTGTATTGGTTAGGCGAAGGCGGCATCATGGAGTTGCCAAGGGTGTATGTGCTTCATGTCGCATCTGGGGAGAAACAACTTTGAAATCTACAAGTTGGAATCAGGAGATGATGCTCAGAAATGGTGTTTTACACTTGCTACAGGGTGGTGCATGCCTCTCATACAGGGTATTGGGGATCTTCGTGTACTATCTTTGGACCCATTTAACGAGGACTGTTTCTATGTGATCTCCATGTATGGATACTTTGGCAAGTGCAACATGAGGACCGGAATGATCAAGTACAGTTCAGTGAAGCGATGCTACGGTTATGTGAAGGTATAGGATTGTTGGCAATCCTTATATAGAACAAAACACAATCTATGAAGCCTAAAGCAATTGGGAGATTGGTCTTGCACATCTGAAGAACAAGTTGAAGAAGTAGAAGAACCAACATGATCTCATGGAACTCAGGTAAAATCATGCATGTGCATTTCAAGATTTTTCACAGAGGATAGCAGTATCACTTGCCATCCTAAAAATCTGGGTTTCCAGCTTTTTTAATCTTTTGTTCAGTTGTCTTATATTTAAGTTTCTTTACCCTTGTTCCATAAGAATTATGTCTGGGTGAGATCCTCATTTGAATTTCAAATTGACAACTAAGATAAAAGACATGCCTTGGTGCTTAAATTAGTCTAGGGTTTGATGCATTTATCTCAACCTGTGACCCATGTTTTAGCTTTTAGGCTCCAACTGTGGTTTGCTGTGTTTGTGATACACAAACCAATATTTGCAGCTGTCTTTGTTTGATATCAGAGAAAAGTGGTTTGCTAAACCATTATGGTATTATGCTTTTGAGAAAAAGTTTGCAAAACCTTTGTCTCTTGCTTTTAAATCAAACATTGTTTAGGATAATTTTGTTTGTCTTTTCTCTTGGCCATGGACAGCTGCATATGTCCTCTCACTTTATGAGTTTGGCCAAGGACAAAAGTCCAAAACCCTTTCCTTGCTTTGGCCCTTGTGCCTGCCCTCTTGTGGCACCTCTTTGGCTTGTGTCTCTCTCTTGTTAGAGCACTCCATCAGCCTATATATATTGAGCAAGGCTGCCTTTGCTCAATGGTTGTCAAAATGTAGTTTTTACATTTGCGTTGTTGGGTTTTGGTTTTCCTTTGCTTTGTTCATTAGTCTCTAAGTCTTCATTTTGTGATTATAAACCTTAGAGCTGAACAAAACCTTCTCTCACAAAGTCATTGCATCATTGTTGGGTTTTGGTTTTTCATTTGCATTGTTCATTAGTCTCTAAGTCTTCCTCTTGTGATTATAAACCTTAGAGCTGAACAAACCCTCTTCTCACAAACTCATTGCATTCTGCATACCATAAGATCAGTTGGTAGTGCGGCAACCCCGGAAGTGTTCATGAAAGAAACAGCTGAGGATAGCTGAATTCTGATGTATCCCGCTGAGGTAACTGGGTTCATGAAAGAATCAGTTTAGGATAGCTGAGTTTCTGAGAGTGAAACTTCTGAGAAGCGTTCAAGGTTGAATCTGCTAGTGGTTAGCTGAATTCACGAACAAGGCTTCTAAAAATGTTCCATGTTGTAAGAGCTTAGAAACAAGAGAGGGAATAGGTCTAGACTAGTTTGGGACTAGGAAGGATAGCACTGTGGTAGTGTATCACTAGAACTATTATTCTTGTAAGAAGTTACTTCAACTTAGTGGAAAGTTTTGTCTCTCAAGAGTTAGAGACACGCAGTTTTTCTCCCTGGTTGCAGGGTTTCTGTGAGTAAAAAACATCTTGGTGTTCATTGTTATTTTACTGCAACTTTTATTTATTGTCACTGTGTATTTGTTATTCAGGATAGCTATAACCCTTGCTATCCCTGAGAACGAATTTATACGAAAAAAAGTTGTTAATGGCCTATTCACCCCCCCTCTAAGACCTTTATTATGGTTATCGGGATTCATTTGGAGCCTTCCCATTTGTGCTTCCATGGTGGCCGACACCAGTTCCTCGAATTAAAAATGACACCAAACAACCAGTTCCTGATGGTATCGACATTCTGTGAAGTTTGTTACTGGATCCATAATGGTTTGAGAAATGCAGGCATATACATATATGCATGTATTTGAGTACATTTGCCCACTTTATTATTAAGTTTCCAGATTGGTGCCTTTGTTTTCTGTTTATTTTTCAGTGTGAACGTAATAGAATGGTTTCAACACGCAGAGTTTGTTGCAATGCTATGAATGAAATCCTTGCTTGCCTGGGAATGAAATGCTGTGTTTTTGCAGGCTGTCTAATGTAGTAGTGCTTGAGCCGGACTTGAGGCAATGAACTGGTTACTTTGCTTTAATAGCTGCTTTGTGTGATGTACTCATGGTTTGGGTAGGTAAATTGATGAGAATATAGTCAATGTACTTAAAATCCAAGCATAAATCAAAGGTTATGTGCCGCTTGAACTCAATCTATAGAATTGGGGATTTTATGTACAAATTGTTAAGCTGGGGTGATGCTACAACAGCTAGAATATTCACAATCTTAAATCTCTATCTGGCTATTGAAGCTTAGCTGTATAATGCAAACATTAGGAAAATATCCAAAGGCTGAGCTCAGTATCTTTTGGTAGCGTCTCATAACAGCGAAAGGTCATATACACTCCCCACTAAAACAAATCTAAACCAGCAGGCCCAGTTTTGTCCTTCAATCTGAAAAGAAAAGGGTCCCTTTGAATTATCAAAACACCAACATCAAAGCTCCACACACCTTTAGGAATGCAATTCTAAATCTTTCATTATTATGAGGAAAAGATCAATAAGGATGATAACAGTTGGACAACAAAATTGTTTATACACCCCTAATGCAGTATTTATGGACCTTTAGATTGCACTAAATGAATGATATTCTGCATCTTTGTCTTCAAAAGGTTTAGAAAACCAACATCATTTGAATAAAAGCAATTCAGATAATGCATGGTATAAGCATTTTAAATATATAGCAAGGTAACCAGAAAATTTGTATAACTCAAATTTTATTGGAATCTGTTTCTCAGTGCTGCAGAGATCTCTCTACACCTTTTTTCTTCACTCTGCATATCCTGCATTTTTTCCACTACCACTTACTTTCTTCTTCAACTAATAGCAAACTACTTATATTTCAGTAAAAAACCCACAAGCCCTCTAGGGCCTCTAGTCTCAATTGCAACCTCTGTGATTACATTAAAAGAAGTAACGGGCGAAAAGAAAAAGGCTTAGAAACCTGTGACATATTAGCTTTCTGTATCTTTCTTCCTTAGAATTCTTCTCCTCCACATATTGGGGAAAATGGAAGTACTTCTACTCTCTGTTCTTCAGTTGGTGTAAACGAACTCTATATATTTAGCTGAACAGACCCATGAACTTGAGGTAAAGTGAAAGTGCAATAGAAGAATATGTAGGTCTGTCCTGTTGTATCCAAAGCATAAATTAGTAGTGTCTTAGTGTAGCAATCCGGTACCTCTACCTCTCTATAATTACTGTTTGTTTGAATCCCTATGTAACTGTTGATACTGCAGATGCGAATGGGCTCTCTGGGAGGATAATACCTTGGCTGCTGAGAACCAAGAATAGAGGTTACAAAAATGACCCAGATGATAAAATAGAAGAATGGTAAAAACAATATTTCTACTTCAACCTTGAGAAGCATATGAAAGTAACATACCTATCCTGGTGATCGGTGTAATTAGTGTTTATGTGTCGAATTTTGTCCTCACTGATGGAAGCATTATTCCAAGCATCCAGCAAAATGTTAAATTCCTTTGCATATGGGAACTCAGCTTGGTCTGCATTAGCTACATGCAGGGGAAAAAAAAGTATTAACAGGGAAGTGAACAAAAAAATTTGTTTGTACTCTTAGTTTTATGAGATTAACATACCTTCTGGATGCTTGAAATCATCCATAGAGTAGCCATAATAGAGATGATGATGATGTGACAAGGGCTTGGCTGCTAAGTGCATTTCCGAGCGACGCCTTCTCTCACACTCAAGTACCTGCTGATGCTCCTCTATGAATTGCTTTCTTAGCAGTCTTGAACTGTCACAAATTCTTGGCACTGTCACAAACAAAGTTATATTATTAGGTAAAGGTGTTCTTTTTGCAACTCTAAAGCAAAAGTATATTACTTATTGTGTAATCTCGTTGCACCTCTATAGCACAAAATAAATAATTACTGCATGCATTTATGAAGACTTTGCTTACTTGAGTGAAGATCTGCATCCGCATCAATGTAATGTGAATTGAAGCATGGAGAATGCTGCATCTTGTCTGAAAACTTCCTGTATACATAGTTAGCTTGAAACTTCAGAAATTTATAAACTGATTGAAAACCATGAAAGGATAATGGAAAAGAAAACCTCCCACAAAATGTGCAAGAAAACTGAATGCAACAAAATTTTGTAAGCAAAAACTTCAGGCATGGTCACATGATAGTTAACTCATGAATGGTTGGTTATATGTAGTAGAAGCAAAATTTTGTTGCAAGAAAACTGAATGCAACAAAATTTATAATGCAGTAGAAGCATTCCTACTCAGAAAACTATCATGCTAGAACATGTTGTCACCTGTAAGAATATAGCTTAAAACCTACTCAACATGATACGTGATTCAATAAGATGATACTACAAGGAAAAGAGGCCAATAGTGACCAATGCTGCAAGAATCAAAGCACAGTGGTAGATCAATTGTCGCTTTGAATTGTAACAAATTAGAAAATTATTACCTGTCGACAGGCCTAGACTTTTCCCTGTAAGGTTTCACCAGAACACGAGCCCCGCATACAAAATGAGGGTTCCCTTTCGACAAAATATGTCTCACCGTGTCTGCATAAAGAAAGGTGACAAACCCAAACATCCTCTTCTGCTGGCATGGGATGCGCACATCTTGAACTGGCCCATATTTGCTACAAAAAAAATATCAAAGATCAGAAGTTTGTAAACCAAGAGATAAAGTATTTAACACAAGAATTTCAACAACAGTTCTTAGGCATCCTCACTTGAAATAATTGGAAACATCTTGCTCAGTGAAATTACTCTCAGCTGGAAAAGTGAGATAAATCTGTCGAGAACCAGCAATGATTCCACCAGGTTCAGTTTTCTCGCCAGTATACTCCAAGTATTTTGGAATGTCTTCGGCCAATATAACCGAGTGTTGTCCATGAGGCCTATATAACACAACTGTAGTCAAGCTTCTAGCAAAAGCAGATATGATCCGTGATTATATATTACCAATTAACGAAGTGTTACCGATCAATGAGACGAATGCTGTTTTTCAATCTAGCAAGAAGCTTTGTGAGGCTATAACCAGCCTTACCATGTCTCTGGCTCTCAGTAAGGTACCCCTCGGCCTGAAGAGTCCTCCCATATTTCTCATAATACATCATTGGCAAAGAGGCAATAGATATGGGAAACCCTCTTCTAGATTTCAGAAGTTCAATTATTTCATACTCTAGCTTCTCAAGGGAGCCAGGAGAGACAACATGGTCATCACCTTGAGCCTCATTTGAGTTCGGGCAGAAAAACTGTGAGAAGCTCTCTGGCATGGCGTGGCCATGGAAGTACCTGCAGTTGTTTCCATGCTTGCAAAAGCCCTTACTGAAGTAATGGCAAACCTTAAGAGGAAACTCAGGCAAGCTTGGAGACCTTCGAGTCCTCACACCCAATGCAGGTTCATGATAGCAGATATTGCTCGAGAAGTCTGGCAGAAACTGCATTTGATGACTCTGGAGGCAATAATCTTCAGCAGCAGAATCCAAGTACCCTGGTGGGATGAAGTCTACAGCTTGCAGTGGTTGCTGATCACCAGCCACTTGAGCCTCCCTACTAAATGGATTAGCTGCTCCTAGAGTTGTGGGACACGAGATTGGTCGTGTTAAACTTGGAGAATAGGGAGTGAATTGCATAGGCAGGTCTGAAACAGCCACTTGGTTCACCTGAGAAGGTGAGATTGGAGACGACACTACATGTTTGCATAGCTCGGTTTTTGCCTTATTAATCACAGACTGGATCAAATTATCAGGGCTAAATGCCAGCCGGATCATGTTACGCTCACCATGTTCTTGTAACAGAAGAATGCCAATAATCTTGCCGACATTTTCAGGGTCTAGTTTCTGGATCCTACTGTAAACTACTTTTGTGGACTCTGAAAAATCCATTTCTGGTTGCAACCTGAATAGCAAAAGTACAACCAAAGGTATGTATCAGAATCAATGCAGGAATAGCATGATACCAAACTATGTATACATTATGATCCAAACAGGGATTAATGAGGTAGAAGAAGATAAATTTCTGTTATCAAAAATAAATTGAAAATTATGCAGCTCTATTGAAGTAATGAATCAACAGTATGAATAAATTCTAACTTTTTAGCACCAGCTCAGAATGCTATTTCTGGTAAGGAAATCATATTCAAAAAAGGTACTACATATATATGAAAATATAATTAATACTGGTTCATGCTTAATCAATATATACATCAGTCAGACTGACACCACAATTTGGCTACCAATAATACCCTTATGTTTTACAACAAGAAAAAACAAAATTCAGCAACTCCATGGTCAGAACTAAGAATATGAAGAAATTCAAAGAAACATTTGAACCAAAATCGGAAGATTAACATTACTGCCAACAAAATAAAAGCAGAAAAATCATTACAAACTAAAATCTAAGCACCAGTTCCAGCCAAAACGAACATACAGAAGCATGAGCACAACAATAAATACTATTCTGGTGAATTTTGGTCAGAATTCAAGGGTAAATCAAACGCAGAAGACATATTCTTCCCTGGGAAACAATTGTTCAGGAAGCTGAACCATTTAATTTTGCTCTAAAAAGAACACTCCTTAATTTCATCACGAAAATTTACAGAACTTTAATGAAATACCACCATCTGTTCACAAACACAGACATTAGCATTTGCCAACAAGATCAGACAAGATCAGCAAACATTTAAAAAGAAAAAATGTTCTCATCAGACACAAACCTCTGAAGCAAACCAGAAACACAAACAACTACAAGAAGTTGAAGCAACACAGACAAAAGCTTCAGAACTCAGAAATCACAGCCAAGACCAAACCTTTTAGTCACAATTAAGCATAAAACTGAAGCAAAAGAACAACATGGGCAAAGATCTGACACACAACACACCTCTAGTTTTCAGAGCCAGAGAAAAAAGATGGAAGCCAAAGTCAAAGGAGCCAGTAACAACAATCCAAGCCTTCAAACTCCTCCATACCCATGATTGCTTCTCTCTCTGTTTAGTTTACCTATCTAGCCTACTTTAATCTCCTCCTCTTCTCCAAAACAGAAAAGAACACACATTCTCTCTGAAACAAACAAACAAAAAAAAAGCAAAAAATGACAGAAGGATAGAGAGAGCTCTTAGAGAAGATAGAAGCAAAGAGAGAGAGCGCCTTGTCTCTAGTTCAAACTCAAAAACACACAGAGACAGACATAAACCACAACTTGCATAAATATATATACAAATCACTGTCACTCAAAATCATCACTATTTTATAAAAAGTGATTAAACTAATAAAATTAAAAAAGGCTAATTATCTATAATGCACTACGCTCTGTCTTTCTCTCTCTCTCTCTCACTCTTATCCGTATGGTTTTGCTGACTGCTTGTGGGTTTGTTCAAATTGACAGAGTGTACTCTTTGTGGTTACCAGAAATTTATGGAAACTGTGCCTGGATTTTCGAAACAGCCTCCACCTTTTATTTTTGAACCAGTCCTACGCAGTAATTTGTTTTTATCCCTATTTTTACTACGTAACAGCAACAGAGCTGTACCTTGCAAACAAACTGTGCAATCTTAGTATGAAAATATGCATACATGTCTAATAAAATTATAAAATTCTTTTATAAAATTGTGCAATGTTAACTATTCATGTATAAAATGTGCCTGCAAGTCCAATAAAATTATTAATCTTAATCATTTAAATATTGTCGTGTATTTACACGTAATTTTTTATTTTTTGAAAGTTTAAAATTAAGTTTCGTAAAAATTCCGATGTGAAATAGTTGGACCAGTCGTTTCGGTTTTTCTGGTTGACATGCAGAGGGGGGAGGCACGGGGCCCGCGGATTACAAGATGAGCGGTTGAGATTTGTTCTGGGGAAGAATAGCAGAAGGGAAAATCTAAGGTGGCATATGCATGGCTGCCACGTGGGGAGTGCAGTGAGTTGCAGTTTTATGGTGCAGGGAGGATAACACAGGGAATCGCAACCGCAAGTTAGTTGGCTAGTGTGTACTTTGGGTTTTATTTAATTTTAATTTCCTTTTAGTTGAGAGGTGGGACCCATGAGGCCCATCCGTACCCGCAAATCCGATCTGGCAAAATTTTGGTTCGGTTTCTCCGTGATTGGTGATTGAACTTGAATGTTTCGTTTTGAGCTTTATGAAAAGGGATCTATTTTCTTCCTTATGAAATTTTTACTTTCTTTGTATAATTTTGTTCGATAATCATGGTTGTTGATGTTAGTTCACTGAAAAACGGGTGTCGGATCCATTTTTAGTTCAGTGTTTGGTTACAGAAATATATCGTCATCCACGATCGATAGTTGTAACAGTTGAATATATTATTTTCAAACAGTTAAAAAAAACTTACTAAACAAAAATGATTCGTTAAATTGTGATCACATGTTTTGGGAACACAAAAGTATCTATCTACTCTCATCTTGCATGTTGCATAAAACCACACAAACACATATATGATCGTTCAATATGCGCAGACACAACACGTGGGTAAAATGATACGAATGCACTTTTTTAATCAATAAACATTATAATGTCAAACTTGATGGTGCGCACTTGTACACAAGAGTGGATCGTTGCTTGATTTTAGCTAACTACTTAGTAATATAATTGACCATCAAAAATCTATATTTAGAAAACTTACCTTTTTTTATAAACATTTTGAAAATTTA
This sequence comes from Fragaria vesca subsp. vesca, assembly GCF_000184155.1. Lineage (NCBI taxonomy): Eukaryota > Viridiplantae > Streptophyta > Magnoliopsida > Rosales > Rosaceae > Fragaria > Fragaria vesca. The sequence continues at coordinate 1,841,371 of NC_020493.1, read as the reverse complement.
CTTAAATTGATATAGTTTGTAACCGCCTGTTGTGATAATGTTGGTCGAGCTTCCTAGTATATAACATTCATGTCTAGAGTTCGAGTATGCCTAGAGTTCGAGTCCCAACTCTCATCATTTTGTAACCAACATGTTTGAGGGGTCCTTAGGTATGTGCATTTGCGGCAGGAGATTAGTTTGTTTTGTTGAGATCTCTTGTGAAGCTTGGTTTTAATGCTGACAAGATGGGTGTGTTACTAACTTTTTTTTGTTTAAGGTAAATGAATAACTTCATTGGTATTGAGCCATACGACCAACTATCGTTTGATCAGGCAAGAGTAAACTCCAATACAAGATCAAGAGTAAACTCTTCATTCTCCTACAACTAAAACTGAAAGGGAAAACCAAAATGTCGTCCAAAAAAGTGGACTATTACACTAGCTAGAAAGCATTAACCTACACAAACTAAACAAAATTATCAACATGATCGAGGCCCAGGGACCTAACGGTGTACATGTCCGCATATACGTAGGTAATTACCCTGTTAAGATTGCATAGGGATCTTATGTTAAAGGCCAACCCACAACAACCCTAGCTACAATCTCAATCTAAACAACGCCTGAACAAGGGTCCCTAGAGTTGCCTCAGCCGCTAGATCAGTCTGGTGGCCTCACATGCCAAGGAAACATGATGTCTAGATGCCATAGTACCGCCCCCATCGAAGCCTCAAATTGACCCGAGCCTCGCTACCTCCGCCGCTCCTTATTATTCCACCAACTTGTGCCCAAAACATAATCGCCTCTTTTTGAACCGACGCCCACCTTCGAAGCCTCGATCACCGTCCAATGCAAGATCCTAAACGAAAACAAGAAGTCAACACCCCTTTCGACCTCGGATCCAAGTCACCGTGCGTGATAGCCGTCGCCACCTCGAGGCCGGGGACACCGGACACCCGACCATCTTTCTCCTTCGATCGCCTATCAGGACCCGACGTCAGAGACGTCTTGTAGAAGTCAGGGGCCTCTCGGATCGTCATTGCCGTTTTTTTACAAAACCTAAGGTTTCGGTCTCTTTCTTGATTGGATGTGTTACTAACTTGTTACGTTCTAGATAATAATAAAAATAAAAAATAAAAAAGACTTGACACAGTTTGTGAATAAGAGAGATTTGACCTTATCATAATAAAGATCCAAGAATAATATTATATCCAGGGTGATAAGTACGTGTACACCAAATGGCTTATATAATTAACAGATTAAGCAATGTGATTTGGACACCCTTGTCATTATCAGGCAAGCCCGTTTTAAGACAAACCAAGCTGACGCTTTCTCATCTTTATTTGGTATATATCTTCTCTAATCCAGTAAAACCCCACTAAAATGATATTATAACCATTGCAATCATTGATTTGCATATAGTATGTACACTAACACCATAATATCAAATTTGGACCGTCCAAATTAATCAAGTTTTAAACCATTTGGTTAGCAAGTTCCAGCTGTGATTATTATTATTTATTAGGGGAAAAAAAAACAACAAAAAAATAAGACAAATAAAAATGGAATGATAGTTGCTTCACATGCGTTCAACTAATCACCTCCAGCTTCTTTTTCCAGGCAACATGTGGTTTGGAAAAAGGGTTTTAAAAGCTTTGCAGAAAGCAGATTGATATTTATTTGGCCCACTCTTATTAATCAGATCATTTTAATACATTCAACTATATATATCTATGAATCTATCTGCATTTTAGTGATTTTACATTTACATGATCGATATAGATATATACGACGGCTGAGTGTGATGTTTCTGGCGTTGTTAGTATATATGTTCATGGCCCATCAGAAACATCAAGTATTGAGTGGCAGCAGTGAATGGAACCTTATCGGGCTCTTCTGGCTTATTTCCAGGTTACCCCTTGATCATCAGAAATCCACTCTCCGGATATGGTTTTTTGGATTTTCTTCGTGACGTTTCTGTCGAGATCTTCGACATGAAAAACACGACTCAACCCGAAAACGAGTGTTGAAAGCGAGATGCGTGTGTGTGAAGAATTCATGTCTGTCGATCTGAGTTATCGGGGTTTCTGATTTGGGAGGTTTTTGTAGGAAAAATGTGGTAGCTAGCTAGATCAAGTTGATTTATTTGTTATATGCAATTATGCATGGTGGAATTGTTGAGCCGAGAAAATGTACGTAGGTGCTGACTGGGTAGTGTCGGGGATTTTTGATATTGTTGCTCTAGGCATGGCTGGAGAAGCAAGGACAATGCAGATGTTACAGGTCCACATCATGTGCATGTATCATGATGTTCGTACTGGGTCTTGATGAACGACAATGTCGTACACTTTCCTATATTCTCTTGGAGATTAGGCAATTAAACTCAGAGACTAAGCAAAAGTTCTAATTAATTTGGCTAATCCTCAATGTCTCAGTTTTTATAAATAATTCAATATCAGGTTTATTGGAAAAATGTGGCTTAGATTGGAGTTATTTAGAATACCGCATCAGAAAAGTGAAAGAGTCATCCTTGAGTTATAAAAAATATACCGCGCACACACTAATATAATGTCGAGGTCTTGTGTGTTAAAACCTCATACCAACAGCACCCTGAGTGACTAAAATGAGAGGGGAGTATCGACATTATTGGACTTGTGTATCGGCATTATTTGATCAATAGCCTTGGTTCCCTTCTATGTGGCCGGTAGCATTATTTGAACAACGGCCTTGGTTTCCTTCTATGTGGCCGGTATTAGGGAAAGAAGTCGGTGACGGTGCCGTCTCGTGGCGTTGTTTGGAGTATGGAGGCTAAAGGAAAACGTAGTGATTCATCAAGAGGAAGGTGTGATCTTCATGCTTTAATTTATTGAATAAGATGAGAAGCACTACATCTTTCACGAAGGCCTTTGTTATGAAAGGCCTTCGTGTTGAAATGCGCAACGTTAAGGGTTTAATTTGAGTTGGAAACTAGTTAGGGTTGTGTGTCCAGACCAATCAAACGACGTTATAGAGGAAAGACATCTTCTAAAGAATTCGTCTAGTTCACGATGTGAGGTGCCAAGTTTTGGCATGAATAACTACTGCTCATGTATTAAATTCATCAAAGCCTAATCCTTCTCTTTTCATCGAACCTCTATATGAAGCTTGATTTCACCTTCTAAAAGTGTAAGGGTATCTTGAAGACATGGGTTTTTTTATCCGTGATGTTGCAGGCTGCAATAAGGTTCTAGAGGTTTTGATGACGTCGGATGCGGCGGTGACAGAGCAGACGGAAAGCTTTTGTCAAGCTCACTTCAGCTGGGCCTTGGGACAAGACTTCTTTTGTGTTGGGCAATTTATTGAAGAGGGTGCGCAAATGGCGTTCTAATTCTCGTGAAGAACTTGGTACGTAGTGGAGGAAGACTAGCTTGTCGGTCAGTGAGTTAGAGGAGGTGCTAAGCTCTGCTGGCCTGTAAGGCTCATAAGAAGAAGGGTCATCCGCGGATGGTCAGAACGCAGCCATGATTGTGGAGACTCAGGTTGACTCTAGAGACCTATTTCTAGTGAGTTTAAAGAAAGAGAACGAGGTTGTAGGTGTTGGTATCTCAACGTTTCATGTGGTTGATGACAACAACACGAGCGGAGTACCCCTGACGTCTTGCACGGCTTGCTTTACTTAGAATTCTTCTAATAGCCCATTACACTCCAATTAAGATATTCTTCGCTTTAGGCCCACGGGCCCTCATAATTTTGTTGTTGAGGTTTCACTCTAAAACGCGTCTTAATTTAAGGAGCTGACTTTGCACATATAAGCACATTAACTTGTCTCCCTCAACCTCAAGCGATGTGGGACACGAGCACCTGCTTGCTTGCCAATGTCTTCACACCCACTCAGTCTAGTCACCACAATCCACCCCTTTTAACGAGCTCAACGTCCACGTCGGCACACTTTTGTTGGCAAACTTGTGACCTGGTTGGGCGGGGCATTGACAAGCTAGCAGGTGCACGCGTCCGACATCGCCGGGAGGAGATAAGTTGCTATGCTTATATATGTAGAGTCAGCTTCGTACGTCGAGACGTGTTTTGGGGTGAAACCTCAAGAACAAAACAGTAAAGGCCGGAAGGCCTAAAACGTACAATATCTCACTTTGTGGACTAGGCTGTTATAGATGGTATTAGAGCCTATCACCGACCGGTAGTGTGCCGATGTGGACGTCGGTCCCTTAAAGGAGGTGGAGTGTGGTAACCTAACTGAGCGGGTACTGGCGGCTAGATTGGGTATCCACCATTTCGTGATGGGCCTTGGTCCAACATTGAGCCCAATGCTTTTTACTAATCATCGTGGTCGTCTTCAAGCTCTAATTTTCGTAAAGGAAGCTGCAGGAAAACGACGTCGTCGACAAGCTCTTTGTTTCTCATCTTTCCTCCTGCAACCGCCAACCTGATCACAGAGACAGATTGATTTCCTTCTCTACAATATTAGCGCCAAGTAGTTAGTTTGGCCTCCGCCGATCTCCGCCCGGCGAAACCAGAGCCGTCCGATCTGCTCGAGCTCCCTAGGCCGCCGCGATGTACCAGTGGCGGAAATTCGAGTTCTTCGAGGAGAAATTGGCGGGAAAGTGCGCGATTCCCGAGGAAGTAAGCGGCAAGATCGAGTGCTGCTCCAGCGGCCGAGGGAAGGTGGTGATCGGCTGCGACGACGGCTCCGTCAGCTTCCTCGACCGCAGCCTCCACTTCAGCTACGGCTTCCAAGCTCACTCCTCCGTTCTCTTCCTTCAGCAGCTCAAGGTCTCACTCTCCTACTCATCATTTCAATCCTCACTTTTCAATGAAATATATAATTGAAAGCTTTAGAATTTAGGTTTTCGGATTTTCGGATATTCGATTCTGTTTGATTAAGTGTGTAGAAGAGAGCTAGGTTGTTGAAATCTGTGTGTTTTTATGGTTAAATCAGCAAAGGAACTTTCTGGTGACGATTGGAGACGATGAGCAAATCTCGTCGCAGCAATCGAGGTGCTTGAAGGTGTTTGATCTAGATAGGATACAGCCGGAAGGGACTAGCTCGACGAGCCCCGATTGCATTGGTATCTTGAGGATTTTTACTAACCAATTTCCGGAAGCTAAGGTACTACTGACTGTACTGAATTTGTGAGCATGAGTTTTGGTTTGATGGAAAGAATGGAGTTTTTTTAATGGAGGCATTGTTTGTTACTGCAGATTACGTCGTTTTTAGTACTAGAGGAAGCGCCTCCGATATTGCTTATAGCTATTGGATTAGATAATGGCTGCATTTACTGCATTAAAGGGGATATTGCACGGGAGCGTATCACGCGGTTCAAGCTCCAGGTGAATAATGTTTCTGACAAGAGCCAGTGCGCGATCACTGGATTGGGATTCAGAGTGGATGGTCAAGCTCTTCAGTTGTTTGCTGTGACACCGTCTTCTGTGAGCTTGTTCATCTTGCAGAATCAGCCGTCAAGGGGGCAAACATTGGATCAGATTGGAGGCAATGTTAACAGTGTTGCCATGAGTGATCGCGGGGTATGCAATTCAGTCTCACCTTCATCTGTGTATTATGTATATCTTACCATTTTTATTCATTTTTTTGTTATTTTACTGTGAGCAGGAGTTGATAATTGGTCGACCTGAGGCTGTGTATTTTTATGAAGTTGATGGGCGTGGTCCTTGTTGGGCTTTTGAAGGAGAAAAGAAGTTTTTAGGGTGGTTCCGTGGATATCTTCTGTGCATTATTGAAGATCAAAGAAGTGGTAACCACACTTTCAACATATATGACCTGAAGAACCATTTGATTGCCCACAGCCTTGTGGTGAAAGAGGTTTCACACCTGCTCTGTGAATGGGGTAACATAATACTTATAATGGCTGATAAGTCCGCTTTGTGCATCGGGGAGAAGGATATGGAGAGCAAGTTAGATATGCTTTTTAAGAAGAATCTATATACAGTTGCCATCAACCTTGTTCAGAGTCAGCAAGCTGATGCTGCTGCAACTGCTGAAGTGCTGAGAAAGTATGGTGATCATCTATATAGCAAGCAAGATTATGATGAGGCAATGGCGCAGTATATCCATACCATTGGTCACCTTGAGCCGTCTTATGTTATACAAAAGTTTCTAGATGCACAACGAATCTACAACCTTACTAATTACTTGGAAAAATTACACGAGAAGGGGCTTGCTTCTAAAGATCATACCACTCTTCTATTGAACTGCTACACCAAATTGAAAGATGTTGACAAGCTAAACGTGTTCATCAAAAGTGAGGATGGTTTTGGGGAACATAAGTTTGATGTCGAGACGGCAATACGGGTCTGCCGCGCTACCAACTACCATGAACATGCTATGTATGTCGCTAAGAAGGCAGGGAAGCATGAGTGGTACTTGAAGATCTTACTTGAAGACCTTGGCAGATATGAGGAAGCCTTGCAATATATTTCAAGCCTTGAGCCAAGCCAAGCAGGAGTAACAGTCAAAGAGTATGGTAAGATTCTCATAGAGCACAAGCCCGTGGAGACAATTGAGATACTTATGAGGCTGTGCACCGAGGATGGAGAATCAGCCAAGAGAGGAGGTGCTAATGGTGCATACTTAACTATGTTACCATCTCCTGTTGATTTCCTCAACATCTTCATCCATCATCTTCAGTCGCTTATGGTTTTCCTTGAAAAGTATACCAACAAGGTCAAAGACTCTCCTGCTCAAGTAGAAATCCATAACACACTCTTGGAGTTGTATTTGTCAAATGACTTGAACTTCCCATTGATGTCACAAGCTAGCAATGGTGGTGAAATTAGTGTTAGGTCTACTAGACCAGGAGCAGGGGCAATGTCCAATGGGAAGTTTGTTGCTGATGGCAAAGACTTAACTCAGGAAATGGACCGTATGGAAAGGCAAGAGAAAGGGCTCAGGCTGCTTAAGAGTGCATGGCCGTCTGAGCTGGAACATCCGCTATATGATGTTGATCTTGCTATAATCCTCTGTGAAATGAATGACTTTAAGGAAGGGCTTCTCTATATATATGAGAAGATGAAACTCTACAAAGAGGTGATTTCTTGCTACATGCAAGCCCATGACCATGAAGGTTTGATTTCATGCTGCAAACGATTAGGGGATTCAGGTAAGGGTGGGGACCCAACTCTTTGGGCAGATCTGTTGAAATATTTTGGTGAACTTGGAGAAGATTGTTCCAAAGAAGTGAAGGAAGTTTTGACTTATATAGAAAGGGATGATATCTTGCCTCCTATTATTGTTCTTCAAACACTGTCCAAAAATCCATGCCTCACACTCTCTGTCATTAAGGATTACATTGCTCGAAAGCTTGAACAAGAATCAAAACTGATTGAAGAGGACCGTCGATCTATTGAGAAGTATCAGGTTGGTGCTTACTGCAGCTCCCATTCATAACTTATGTATAGTACCTCTTTTCTGTGATTCCTTAAGTTGGTTACCACTTTCTATTCTTTGTTGGAAGCAGTTCTAGCGGTACCATGGTGATCTTATTCGAAATTGTATCATATAAGGTTGCATGCACATTTAGTTACGAATAAACCAAATATAATTTGAAAAAATGGAAAAAGATAATAATAATTTTAATAAAAGAATAAATAATAAAAATCTGTTGTGTTTCAAAGGCAATAACATAAGTACATAACAGATCATGTATAGTGTTTCGGTATGGTTTGTTTCATTGAATCCAAATGTATAGTGGTAGCATTTGACAATTTGACATTTGGAAATTTTCTCGACTGGTGGAAGTTTTGCTTTTAAGGAACTACTTAGCAAGTGAAAAGTTAAATCTTAAAAGCACGTCAACGAGCACTCAAGTGTAGACAAGGGAATTGATAAGACATCTTTAGTTTGCTATGTTTCTTTAGTTATGTTATAGTGAATGATTCAAAAATAAAATAAATTTCTGTGCATATTTTTCGTGCCACCATTCTAGGTTTTGATTCAATCTATTGTTTGCTCTCATGGGTATGTGCGTCTTTGAGACAGATTATCTAATGTGTCCTTTAATTGTTCAGGAAGCAACATTGACAATGAGAAAAGAAATTCAGGATCTCAGGACAAATGCAAGGATCTTTCAGCTCAGCAAGTGCACCGCATGTACTTTCACCCTTGATCTCCCTGCTGTACATTTTATGTGTATCCACTCATTCCATCAGCGTTGCCTCGGTGATAATGAGAAAGAATGCCCTGTATGTGCTCCTGAATACAGATCTGTTCTAGAATTGAAAACAAGTTTAGAGCAAAACTCTAAAGATCAGGATCGGTTCTTCCAGCAAGTTAAAAGTTCAAAGGATGGGTTTTCTGTAATCGCTGAGTATTTCGGGAAGGGGGTCATTAGCAAAACCAGTAATGGACCCACAGGTGCTTCTTCTTGACCAGCTGCAGCAGCTTATGAGGTTATGTTGACTGTTGTTTTGGTCTCTTCAACAGTTTTGTCCATGCTCGATGTGAGCTTGACATTGTAGAGATATGGGATGGAATTGAGCAGACTTTCGGCTTCCCTCCTTTAGCATTGGACAACCAGGCTTCATTATTCTTGCTTTGCTTCCCAAAGTTTTGGAGGTAGTTATATTTATGTGTTCGTTTGCAGATCAAAATGATATGTCCTGAAACAGTTTTGTGGATATGCATTAATTCAGAGAATAAACTGGAGTTTGTGAAAAGAGCATTGTTTGAAGATTTGAAGTGCAGTTGGCCACATACAATTGGGAATCGTAAATTTGTCGTAGGTTCTTAGATTCTCACCTGTCAAAATCAGTGTTTGGAAGAGAAGATGAACCACAATTACTGGGTATTGTAACTTCTTGTTTTGTTTCAATTTGCTGAGCAGAAAAGCTAGTTGATTAACTTTCCTGCGTGTACGCACATGAATTCTAGATTTCAAGCTGTTTAATGACAAGAACGATTGGTCCAGATTGGAAGGTACGCTATCTGTTTTATGAAACCTGCTTGTGCATGCTTGGAATTCTCTTAGGGAATCCTAAGCTTGTAATGATTTTCAAGCCTGACCTACTCCTTAGAATGTTGCACTTGTCTATATACTTTGTGAGAATTTAGATCTATAAACAATCCTTTTTAAACAAATTATATGTGGCTTGAGTGCGTGATCAAACATGATTATCTTCAAATTTAGGGTTTTGCCATTTATATGATTATAAACGTGATGTTAGATCTGTCTGGTTCTCATAATTGAGTAATTGCTTTCAATCAAATATCTTGAAGTCCCTACTCTAAAGTCACATCTATATCATCTGCGGAAGTAAAGGTATCTTTATCAGGTTTGATATTGACTCGTTTTCTGCCATTGTGTTATCAGTATTAGATGTGGTAGACCATCACTGTCCTCGCGCACCTACCATGCTGTTGAGCTGTTCATCCAATAATGTTTCCTGTTTTCTGTTTTTCGGGTACTAACGAATCCGGGGTTAAACACTCTACTAGTGGAGCTTAATGCTGCGTGTTATATCATCAGATTATCAAAAACTACTAACGATTGATCTGTTCAATGTGGAATTATTACGAAGATGAGACTATACCACCGGATCAACCGGTACTAGGCATATGAAGAGGCATTTAACGACAGATACTTTGAGAAAGGGATGGTACTTCTCCGATTCCGGCAAATACTTATCGCTCAAAATTGTTTCATTTTTTGATGAAAGATATTTATCATCTTCTTAGCCTAGGCACAGGGCAGCATACAAAATGCAGTAATGCGCTAGCCCCCAGCAATAATGAAAAATGAATGATTCACATCTAACTTGGCTCACTTTTGGAATGCTGAAGACAGCCTAATCAAATCAGTCATCTTTGTCTTCCATGTGTCTTATTTGACTGCATTTATAATCAAAATAATATGTGGTCCAATACTCCATGGACTACTTAAAACAATTATAACCAGAATGCAGATGCACCTGTAGCAAAATCCCAACTTGAATATACTCCTAATACTGTTAACCTTGGTTCCTCCAAAATCCCAAGATCTCAAAATATAGTGCATTGAGGAGTACCCAAAAAGTATAAGTCAAATTGTAACTATCTACGTTACATGGTGCTCAGTACACTGTAAAAATGAGTCCACATTGCAACATGAAGATCAAAATCATCACTGAATAATATCCAAAGTAAATCAACGATTTCTTGTCCAAGGAAGAAAGCAACTTCATAGACATTGGCTGGATGATTGGCAACAAAAAGTTGGTTGCCCCATGGCTTGCAAAGTAAACAAAGATCAAATGACCAGTAATAGTTACATTATCGACTATATAAGACAGAATTCTCCGGCGAAGAACAAACAGGTAACTTGATTGATTCAAAGGAAGAAAGAAAAAGATACTTTCCTACTCTGTTCTCTAAGCAAAAAAAGAAAAAGAAAATACTAGTTACATATGAGCTCTTCCTTTACGGTTCCAGCTTCAAGGAAACAACGCGTGATTGTCTGTTACGCTTTGCCACCTTAACAAATACTATTGAGAGGCAAGATGGAGCCCACCATGGCCTGCGTACCTTTTGCTCTCCTTTCAGGCAAGCGACTGGAGAAAAAATTGATTTCATCACAAAAACACAGATGGTATCTACATGCAATTCAAATTCCACAGGAGAAAAGAACATGGTTTAAGAAAGGTTCAAACAAAACTGTGTAATGATAAGACAGGAGTTTGATAAGCATTTTGTATGAAAGCATGAGACTAATGAAACAGGCAAGCCAGTCACCCAAAAAAGTCACTCTATATATATGCTATGATATTTCCTTCACAAATGATGGTAATTTGCAATTTGCAATAATTGTTGTACTGTTATACATAATATGGGAAACAGACTCGGTGTGAAGCCTTAATTGAAATCTATTTCTCATGAGAAAGCATTACTTTCAAAAGAAGATGCACCTCATGAGTGTGCATACCATACTTCACTAAGTAATATAGAGCTCCACTTCACTAGAGGAGGACTACTTTGGCATTTGCATAGAGTAAAAAGTAGTGATTAAACAAATATTTTGAGGCATTCACTTATTTTAATCCTATTTTTTGTTTACCACAGTCCACAAGGAAAGAATGCATGAGGAATTTCTAATGAACAGGAAACCCAAAAGTGTCTTTAAGAGGCAAATGATGAATGCAAAATATGACATTCCTCATCTCATCATAAGTCAAAAGGTGTCTTTAAAGACAGTCATACAAATGCAGAGACCGGAAGAAAATGCCGACCTTTAATTCGCCTCAGCTCCTTGCACAGTGTGATAAAGTCTCCCCATTTCATGTGGCATCGTCTTATAAAACGAAGAATCTGCTCAGTAGTGAACATAGACATGCCTTCGAGGTACTCTCCATTGACACCATTTTCCTTGAAAGTTTGCCGGTAACTCCCCAGATTTATCTCTTCCAACCATAAACCAACATCCTGTTCACAAGGGAAAGAACACATAAGATGCATGTCACTAAGTCATATGCTTTAGCTTTTGTTTGACAAACATATTGGAGTGCTAGGCTTTCATCAGGGAGCAAGGATAAAATCATGTTATCACATAACAATTGTTAAAATAGTGCCCCGCCCCGTGAAAAACTTGGGTTGATTTTTTACTTTTTGATTTTTAACAGATCAGCAGCAATCCAGCACAAAAAGGGGGACAATCTTTTCAACATAATTGTTTCACAAACCTAACTATCGTATACTCAAAAGCCTAAAAGGTGAGTCACCCTATGTCGTAGTATTAGCTGGCCCAGAATCACTTTAGAAGTTCAAAATCTACCTTAAACTTCAACAGTTCAACTTGTAATACTGAGTAAATCACAATACACATTTAATCCACATCACCCAATTAGATTACAAAATGATGCAACTTCACAATCTATCATAACAATAATCATTTTCTATTCATTAATACTCTATGTAAATTAGCTGCATAGTATCAACTGTAACTTCTAGTTCTACTAACTCGGTGGAGTCTTCCTTAGCATCAGAATGAGCAACCGTATTCATGCTTTAGGTCATAAGCTCTAATCAATAGTGTAGGATACTTAGGTGCATCACACCAGCTCACCAGCAACATTTCGTAGCATATAGTTACATGGTTGGTAAATAGAATCTTAAGTATGAACAGTCAAAATTCTGACGCCTCAAAAAATACATGAAAAAAAAAAAAATCCACTCAAAACTAACTACCTAGATATTTCCTTCACATATTACATGATTGAATGATGTTTCATTGAGTTGGGGAATTTCACAAAAATTAAAACTGAACTGAACGCTGTTCCAATTAGCGAACCCATCAACAAGAAACACAGAATTGCAAGATATCAATCAACTCAATCATACAAGCACATACACACCCAAAATTACAAAGCCTAAATCAAAGAAGCTCATATGCATAATTCACAACACTAACTAAACAAAAAGACTCAAAACAAGATCTACTTTATCAAATGATCCCAAAATAAAGGAACCCAAAACGAGAAACACATAAAGTTTGAAACTTTTTACCTCAACAGTCCAAATGAAGAAATCAAGAGGCTCCGGTGGCTGCTCTCTGCTCATCTCCCTAACCATTACACCCTTCAATTATTCACAGAGACTCTCAGTCTCCAGAACCCAATAACCTCAAAGATTGAATCTTTATGAAAAAGAGAAGGGAGAAAAGAATAGCTTATGAGTTTGGGAAATATGGCAAACACTGACAGTTACCAAGATCCGATTTTTCTTTTTGTAAAATCTTATTTCTGGGAGGACCAAACAAAAAGTTTGAGCAAACTGGAATTTTGGGACTTGCCGTGAGAATTTTGAGGGTATAAAATTCTCTACATTTGTTTCAGAGAAAGTGTGAGAAGAGAAGAGAGAGAGGGGCCTCTGGAACTTCAATATGACTCGTTTGCTTTTCTGCCCACCCTTTTTTCTGTCTTTTAAGGCGAGTGAGGGGGCCATCAACCTCACTCAATTTTCCTCTATTAATTTGTCTTTTTTTTTTTGTATTTCTGGTTTTACCCAATTTCATTACACACAAATGAAGAAAGTAAATTATGTTAAACCGGACCGATAAAATTTTGTGCATGAAACGACGATATAATCACATTATGTAATCTTAGTTATTCATAATCATAATCATTCATATATAAGATTTATGTGTATTTGTAATTTTGTACTAAGATCATTTGATTTTAATATATACATATTGTGTGTAAAATTGATTGACAAAAACATGAGTCGACTTTAAAAGAGACGAGCACATGAAAGCCCAAACTATGTCTATAGAACCAAACTGGAAGAGTGATTATTACATGACTACTTAATATCATTTTCCTCCACATAATCGCAATCCACATTAAGATTTGCACCAATCACCATGAGCAGGGGACCAAGTGATGCCATTGGACAAATATGCATAGGGTTTAACAGGGATGGCTTTGAAGTCGACCTCAAAACAATCAAAACAAAGTCGGTTAAATAACAAACTGATAAAGAGGTTCATTGAAGATGTAACCAGAAAATGAAGTAGCTAGCTAGAGATTAGGAGCCAAAAAGACATTCTGAATTCAGCTATTGAGAGACAAACATAGGAAATCAATGAACAATGTTTTCTCTCAAGGAAAATGATTCTTGGCCTTAATAAGGCCTAAGATTTGCGGCCTTAATCTTAGGTGACATGTTATGTCACCTAAATACATCACCAATTAAAAATATTATGTCATGTCATTTTTAAGCAAAAAGACAATTTTATCATTCCAAATCCAATGGCTCTACATTATTTATCTTTTTATTAAGAGAAAAAAAAATTTGGTTTTTTGTCTTTCTTTTATATTTAAAAAATATATAATTTCTAGCATTTTCTTTCTCTTTTTATTTTCATCACTATCATGCTTAGATTAAACACTAAAATACAGTGTGAAAATACATATAAATATGAGAATATACTTGTTAAAATACACGAATTCTTATGAAATATACACACACACACACATATATAATTGGTCCAAGAAAAAACAATTTCTTACAAAAGAAAAAAATTACATATATATATAATTCGTCCAAAATAAAGTTTATAGGTAATCATCCAAAAGAAGTTCGATAGAGATTTTTCTATTTTTTATTTTATTTTATTTTTTAAATTTGATATAGAATATGGCATATAGATATCATAATTTTATTGTGCAAAAATAAAATATTAAAATTTATAAGTTAAAAGTCTAGAACTAAATTTTGATTTACAAAGATAGAAGGAAATTTAAATAAATTTATAAAATTAATTTATAATATAAAAGCCTAATTTGGTATGATTATTAACTTGGTCATTATTAATAAATTAATTAAATTTGGTATGTAGCATCTATTAATTGTTAAGGTTAATATTGTATTTTTATCTAAGAATGAAATGTCATGATTTAATAAATTGATGATGTGTCTATGTGACATAACATGCCACATAAGATTAAGGCCATAAATCTTAGGCCTTATTAAGCCCTCTAGCACTACCCTTCTCTCAATGCACTATGTATCATCTTTGTTTTTATTTCTTTACGAGCGAAATTACAAGTCATCTTAGTTACGTTAACATAGTAACATTTTCGTCTTATTTGTATTCGGACCAAGATCCACGTTGTTTACTACCGTGTTTAAGCAAAAAGAGGGCAGAGACTCTGATGACTGTGAGCTCTATACGAACGACTATACACCAAAACCCAAAACCCCTAAACATTTCCCTCTCTTTTTTTCTTACACAAAAAAAATAAATAAAATGTTCTCTCCGGGAACGAAGCGGACCAACGCCAACCCTCGCCGCGACCAAGGCTCTCCGGCCACTCCACTCTCCGAGATCCGCCGCTCCTCCCCGGACAGTTCCGTCCCCAATCGGCCCTCCACCGGCACTCCCGCCCCCTGGGCTCCTCGCCTCTCCGTCCTGGCCAGGTACTGCTCAATTAGGTCTCTCGATTCTCTGTTAGGGCTTAATTTCTTGGTTGCAATCGTGATTAGCAGAGCTGCGTTAGTGAATCTTATAGTTAATTTGAGCTGTTTCTGCAATTTCTAGGGTTAATCAAAACGAGAAAGGGGATGAAATCAAGCCTGTATACGTCGGAGAGTTTCCGCAGGTCGTTCGTGACGAACAGGCCAGTATGCTGCAGAAGCATGTCCATGGTTAATATAGTGTTTCCTCCATATTTAGCTTGGTTTTTCAAAACAAGATTGCTGCTTTGAGACTGTGTTTATGTTGAATTTTTGTTTGCAGGTGATGCTTCGGTGTCCGGTGGAATGGAGAGAGGGACATCACTGGCGTGGATTGTATGCGGAAGCAGGCTCTTTGTGTGGAGTTTTCTGTCTCCTGCTTCGGTGGCGAATTGCGCTGTGCTTGAGATCCCTGGGAGTGTTTTTGAAGGTGGGGAGGCCGGGAGGGGCGGTGGGAGCGCGTGGATGATTCGTGTTGTTAGTTGGGATAGTATGTCTGTGAGAACGAAGAAAGTTGTGAAGCAATGTAGCTCGGCTGGGATTGTACTGTGTAATAAAAAAACTCGGGCTATTGTGTATTGGCATGATATTTACGGTGAAGGGAGAGCTGATCCGGTTGTTAGTGTTGCGTCTTCTGATGAATTGGAGGTGGTGTCGTCCTCACCTGTTGATAGGAAGACCCCCCAAAGGAGGCAGCAGTTGCTTAGCAGGCATAGGAGTAGTTTGAGTGGATCTTCTACTTTTAACTCTTTGATTGTGTGCGCTGTCCCTGATTCCCGTTTTGAGTGTGTTGCAGTTGCCTGTAGTTCAAATGGTGAGCTATGGCGGTTTCATTGTAGCCCCTCGGGTGTTAGCCGTAAGAAAGTATATCAGGACAATCAGATTTCATCCTCCCAAGGTGGTGACAATGACATCAAGGGCTATCCAAGGTCACTGACCTGGTGTTTTCCAAATCTTCAAGTGGTGGAATCCCACCGGCAATTTGTTGTTCTGACAGATCGCGAGATGCAATGTTTTAGCATTGAACTTTCTCCTGATTATGTTGTGTCAAAGCTCTGGTCTCATGAGATTATTGGCTCAGATGGTGACAAGGGTATCAAAAAGGATTTGGCTGGCCAGAAGCGAATCTGGCCTCTTGACATGCAGGTAGACTATCATGGTAAAGTGATTACCATTCTAGTTGCTATTATCTGCTTGGACCGGGGTAGTGGTTCAAGCTACACACAGTATTCTCTTTTAACCATGCAGTATAAATCTGGAGGTAGTATAGTATCTACTCAAGAAACAGTTTTAGAGAGAAAAGATCCTATCCAGGTGATCATTCCAAAAGCAAGAATAGAAGATGAAGACTTCTTATTTTCCATGAGACTACGGGTAGGGGGAAAGCCTTCCGGATCAGCAATTATTCTTTCTGGTGATGGAACTGCTACAGTATCCCATTATTATAGAACGACCACACGGCTCTATAGATTTGACCTACCTTATGATGCTGGAAAGGTTCTAGATGCTTCAATTCTTCCCTCGACAGATGACGGTGAAGAAGGAGCATGGGTTGTTCTAACTGAGAAGGCAGGAATATGGGCAATACCTGAGAAGGCTGTTATGATTGGTGGAGTTGAACCTCCTGAGCGAAGTCTATCCCGTAAAGGTAGCTCCAATGAAGGGTCCGCACAAGAAGAGAGAAAGAACCTTACATTTGCAGGGAATCTTGCTCCTAGAAGGGCTAGTTCTGAAGCATGGGATGCTGGTGAGAGACAAAGGGTTATGCCCGTAATCGCACGTCAAAGTGCCCAAGATGAAGAATCAGAAACTTTACTGAACCAGCTTTTCCATGATTATCATTTACATGGGCAGGTTGATGCATCACTTGAAAAACTAAAAAATGCGGGGGCTTTTGAAAGGGATAGAGAGACAAATGTTTTTGCACGACTGAGCAAGTCAATTGTTGATACCTTAGCTAAACATTGGACAACAACCAGGGGAGCTGAGATTTTGTCAATGGCCGTGGTATCCAACCAACTCACGGATAAGCAACAGAAGCATACGAAATTTCTGGAGTTTCTTGCTCTCTCCAAATGTCATGAGGAGCTGTGTTCTAGACAGAGTATGTCCTCATGCGTAAGCTACTTGCAACATTTGTTATTTTGATGTCAGCATGTCGAAATTAATGCAGTCAATGGTATAAAAACACACATATACTTGCATGCATGATTTACAAGTTATTTTCTTTGGATTGACACATATTGACTGATTAGGTTGGATTATATTCTAGAGGTTTATTTATTTATAAATTAGCTGGAGAATTATTTGTGAACCATGTAGGGAGATTCTTATGTTTTCTATTCTGCTCAATTGGTAATTTGTCTCTGCATTTCTTTGGACATATGGAGTATATTTATTACTTTGTAGGTGACTAAGGTGTCCTATATGGAATTAGAAGCGTAGTGAGTATATGGGTTAGTGGTTCAGTGGGCTGCTGTTGACCAAGCCTAAGATTGTAATTTTTACTTGGCAGGACATTCTTTGCAAATTATCTTGGAACACGGAGAAAAGCTTGCTGGAATGATTCAACTACGGGAATTGCAGAACATCATCAGCCAGAACCGCTCCAGTGGACTCATCACCTCCAGTTCTAGTCCAGAAAATCAAATATCTGGTGCTCTGTGGGATCTTATTCAATTAGTTGGTGATAGAGCCCGTCGGAATACAGTGCTTCTAATGGACAGGGACAATGCTGAAGTATTCTACAGTAAAGTTTCTGATCTTCAAGAAGTGTTTTCTTGCTTAGACAAGCAGCTGGAGTATGTAATCCCTTCAGAGCAGCCATTCAGGATTCAGGTCCAGAGAGCTTGTGAACTCTCAAATGCATGTGTTAGTATTGTACGTGCAGCCATGCAATACAGAAACACACATCACTTGTGGTATCCACCACCTGAGTGCTTAACACCTTGGTATTGCCAAGCTGTTGTACGCAATGGGATGTGGCAGGTTGCTTCCTTCATGCTGCAACTGTTAAAAGAAGCATCTCAAATTGATGTCTCTGCAAAATCAGATTTATATTCTCATCTAGAAGTGCTGGCTGAAGTTCTGCTCGAGGCATATGCTGGTTCTGTCACCGCTAAAGTTGAACTCGGTGACGAACACAAAGGCTTATTGGATGAGTATTGGAATAGAAGGGATGCTCTCCTAGACTCACTTTATCACCAAGTAAAAGATTCTGTGGAAGTTGGCCATGAGGTAATTTTTATCAAGCTTAGAAAGAATAATTATATATATATTATTTTTATTTTATTAGTATTTGTCCTGAACAATATCCTTGAACTTTCTCTTTGCAGAATTTGAATGATGGATCTGATGATATCAATGAAGAACTTTTGGGGAAGCTTTCGTCGTGTTTGCTTCCAATGGCGAAGCGGCATGAATGCTACAGTACTTTATGGAAAATATGCTGTGACATTAATGATTCTGAACTACTGAAAAATCTGATGGTATGATTTTGATTTTACTTGTTTATTATCAGTTTCTGAAACTTATGGAATGATTTACTAATGTCACTATTAACATTTTTAATAGAAATAATTAATATTATCTTTTAATTTTCTCATTCACTTGATGATGATTTATTTTATACAGCATGACAGCATGGGACCTAATGGTGGGTTCAGTTACTATGTGTTCAAACAACTATATGCGAGGAAACAATTTTCCAACCTTCTCAGGCTTGGGGAAGAGTTTCACGAAGCGCTCTCAATATTTTTAAAGTATCATCCAGATCTTCTGTGGCTTCATGAAGTGTTCCTTCATCAGTTTTCCTCAGCTTCAGACACTCTTCATGAATTAGCTCTTTCTCAAGAAGAAAGCTCAATTTCAGAGGCTGAAGATGGGACTGGTCCTGGGAATATGACCACATTACCGAAACTGGCAGATAGAAAGCGTCTTTTGAATCTCTCAAAAATAGCTGCAATTGCAGGTCCGTACTATTTTATCTTTACTTTTACTGCATGGCTTTTATTTGAACAGAGTTCTATTTTAATTGCCAATCAGCTGAGATAGTAATTAGTACGAACCGTAATGTTAAGCCACTTGAGTGACTGCATTCTCGCTATTTCTTGTGAGGTACTTTTTTTGGTGCGGGCTTCATTGGTATGAGTGTTTTTGACATCTCAAAGATAAAATAAACATCCCTTGCTAAAGAATTTGCTGTATAAACCTGAGGACTACTGTATATGTGTGAATTCAGGTTGTTGGAGCTGCTTTATTAAAGTAAGAATTAAATTCAGTTTACCCCACTGTGGTTTAGAGGTGAATTCATGTTAGTCCCTAAACTTTCAATTTCATCAGATTACCCCTCGAGCTCTTGTTTTTCTGTCTGCCGTCTCCTATCACTCATGCTCTGTCCAATTGGGACGTTGAAATTTGATGATGTGTGATGACGTTTTGGGGGTTGAGAAGCTAAATTACCAGAAAAACAAAAGCTCGGGGGTAATCTGATGAAATTGAAAGTTTAGGGACTAACATGAATTCACCTCTAAACCACAATGGGGTAAACTGAATTTAATTCTTAAAAGAATAACTGGGGAGGAAAATATGAGATAATTTCTTTCATGTTTGGTTACAGTGTACATGTTATCTGCTACATTTAGTGTTTATACTGGTGATGTGACCACTTAACTAATTTGCTTTTCTAGCAGGTAAGGATGCCGACTGTGAGATCAAGGTGAAGCGCATTGAGGCTGATTTGAGGATCCTAAAAGTGCAGGTTGGTTCAAACGAAAGTTTGTGGAATGAATTACTGCAACATCTTGGTCCATCTTTCGTAATGTAAAAGAGTTTTAACGTTCTCTATTCGGTGCCATTGTTCACCCCGTACATGTTCTCTTGCAGGAAGAAGTAATAGAACTCCTTTCTTCTATTGAAACAAAGAAAAACCTTGACCAGCGCCTACTTCATCCTGAAGATCTTATCAAGCTGTGCCTTGAAGGTGAAAGCGCAGAGCTCTCATTGCAGGCGTTTGATGTATTTGCATGGACCAGCTCCTCCTTTCGCCGGATCCATGCAAACCTCTTGGAGGATTGCTGGAGAAATGCGGCTGATCAAGATGATTGGAGTAAACTGTACCATGCATCGGTCTCTGAAGGGTGGAGTGATGAGGAAACTCTGCAGAACCTGAAAGACACGGTACTTTTTCAGGCTTCAAGTAGATGTTACGGGCCTGAAGCCGAGACTTTTGGAGAAGGGTTTGATGAAGTGCTCACACTGAGACAAGAAAATGTGGAGCCTTCAACCATGAAAGATTCAGTTTCTTCTGTGGAGGCCATACTTATGCAGCACAAGGATTACTCGGAGGCAGGAAAGCTGATGCTTACTGCAATCATGCTAGGGAGTTCACAGGATGATACCATAGAGGATGAGGGCCCTGTTCCTATGGAATGACAGTCAATAGTGATGAGTTTCTGGATTTGTTGTTGTTAGTGCTATTTTCTCAATGCGACTATAACCTCACAATTTGTACGTACCGGTTGATATCACAGTTCTCTAGTCTCTAATTTTGATTTTTACCATCACTCATTATCCGGTACTGAGGGATAGTACATTTTTTTTTTTTAATTGTATGTTTTCCACCAGAATGCTTTGTTCGGAATATGAGCTCTGCTGGTCGAGTCACGCTTCTGGGTTTGTCAAGAACAAATCAACTGTAGGAAGAACAGGATATATGAACCTGCCAGATAGCTTGTGAGTTCATTTTTATTACCACGAATTAGAAGAGACTAGGTGATGCCCGCGCGTTGCCGCGGTTTGCAATGCAGGATATTAACTACCGCAACTGCTTCTGTTTTGTTCAATATTGTTGTTGTTTGATATGCCGATAGAATGCAGCAATATCACATAGGTGATGGACAAACTGCACTGACTTGGACAGTGATAAAAACCTGAAAATATTGCGAGTACATGGTGAGTACATTGACTACCATGTCCATCTCAATATTGTGATTTTCTAGCATTGTAAGTGGAAATAACAGTTTGCAATTGTAAGATATATAAATTGGTACGGAAGGACATTTTTTTAGCAAGACACGAACCAATTTTTCATATGTACATGGGACATCATAGTAGGTGCCATTAACATTAAGCTTGTGTGTGCAATTCAAACGCGCGGGCATCACACCTTCACCGAACAAAATCATTCAAAACCATCATA
>NC_020493.1:1798505-1819458 GCF_000184155.1 Fragaria vesca subsp. vesca | reverse complement strand
CTTGCCCCGGTTTTGATCTGAACATGAGAGAGAGAAGCTTGGGCACCCTTTTTGTTCAACGACAGCAATAGCATCGTGCGCAAGAGATGGAGAGAGCGAGGTCCAAATGCGTGGAGAATGGGATTAACCTCAAGATGAGACACAGAGCAGCTATGTGGAATAAAAAGATCGCACCACGTGGAAACAACATGCAGCATCCCAACATGTGGAAGGTGATGGCAGTTGTGTAATTAATGGAAAACCGGAAGCAAAAACGACTTAACCCAAACTGGGGCAGAAACACAATTAACCCAAACTTAGGGTAAAAACATAATTCACTAAAGATATGAACAGTTGTATTCCCTTCCTGCTATAGTATATAGAATAACAGTGCAGTTACAAATTCTTTGCTACATGTTGCATCATTTTGAAAATCATAAGTTGAACTAGTAATCGAATCTGATTACAATTTGCGGTACGTCATGTGATTCTGTTGTTGAAGAGCTGAAGAAAATAATATAAGCTAACGAAGATAGAATGAGAATTTAGAACTTGTTTATCCCTACCAACCAGTACTAACAACAATTCTAACACAGGAAGCCAAACCTATTTTGGCAATTCCTCTTGGATTTTTATATGAAGTCAGTCGTCCCTTTACAAATCCCACAACCGCGTAGACCGCGTAGGGAGAATGGTGGTGTATAGTTTTAGCCTACTACAGAAACGAAGAGCACCCATTTGGTTATGATCGCCCCATTAGTCATCAAGCTTATCTCCAAGACAACTTTGCTGTGTATATACCAAATAGTTTCTGGGTAAATGTCATAGAGGACTAGGAACCGTAACAAAGCAGAAGCAACTAGGAAGTTTCCTTTTCGGGGTTTTTCGACGAAGCTTCCTCAGCCCTTTAAATAAACGACACTCCCCTTTCACCTTCTTCATTCCCCAACTTCCAACTTCCACTTCTCTGTCTTGAACTGTTCCACCGCATTTTTGTATTTGTTTCATAAGAATGTTTTATTACCTTTTGTTTTCTTCCAGTTGGTGTCTGTCTTGATATGTCCATCCCCATGTTTTTGGCTTTATCAGTTTCTGGCAGAGCTTTTAGTTTTCTGTTGAGCAGATATACTCAATAACTCATTGAGATTTCCTTTTCTGTACTAGATTTAGTACCATACTACCTATAACTCATGACCAGTCTAGTACCCTAGGACCCTTGTCTTACCTAGATTGTCTTAACCTTTTATAACTGCAAACTGCCGCTTCTTGAATCTTTTCGTTTTTGTTTCTCTCTAATTTCCTTGTGGCACAAGAAATATGTACCTGCAGCCAAACAGTACCAATGGTGATGACGCCTCTGAAGGCATTAGCGACCCAACTCTTACTGCTGACCTTATCATGCAAACTGTTAGTAGTTGTGTGACTTGTGTCCAATATGAGCAGAGCAAGCAGAGCCGCTGGTACAAGTACATTGCTATTGGGGTTTTCATCTTGCGCACCAGAAACAAGTCACGCCTCCGCAAAGCAAAGGCCCCTCATCATAAATGGTTTCTGAACAAGGTTGCTCGCCTTGATGTGAGACAGAAGGTGTTACACCTTGGATCCTACTTCAAGGTAGAAATTAATAGCTACCTTAACCATTTTTAGAGATTATGTTTGTTCTTTAACTTACCAAGTCACTTCATCCACCATGTCACAGGATCGTACTGCTAATATCCCTTTATTAGCAGCATCGACAACTCCAACAACGCCACCAGACGCAGCAGCCTCAAATCATGTGATTGACATCCCTCTCCAAGAACGCGTACGGCTTCTGAAAGAGGTTGCTTGCATTGTGAGAGAGAAGAACTTGAATGCACTGCGAGCACGCGGTGGTGTTGATGGTGTTTCAACACTTCTCAGGTCTCACTCTGAGGTAGAAACCAATTAAGTAGCAAATAACTCCTGTGCTTTAAGCTTTACTTGATAGAGAATGATCATATACTTTTACCAAGTCATTTGATCCACCATTTCACAGGATCATGCTGATGATGGTGGTCCAGTTCCACAACTAGCATACAAGGGTACCAAACCTGTTTTCTTTCACTTTTTCCTGAAGGCTTGCAATCAGTACACAATCTTTTTCCTCTTCGTCTCAGCTGGTTTGCAATTCGCTATTGAATTCCTGAAGCAAGGTGTCAAACAAGGGTGGCATGACGGTTTTGCCATACTTGTTACTGTGTTCCTACTCGTTGCTTTCCCCTCAATTGGAAACTATCGCAACGAAAAGAAGATGGTGAAGCAGTTGATGGAGAGGAACAAATTCCTGGTGGATGTTGAAAGAAATGGACAATCTAGAGCGGTTATGATATCTCATGTTTCCGTGGGTGATATAGTTCATTTGAGGAAGGGAGATCATGCTCCTGCTGATGGCTTGTTCATAGATCATGCTCCTGCTGATGGTGTGAAGCTGGTCATGGATGAGGTATTGAGCCCCACAGTTGATTTTGAGAAGAACCCATTTGTGTTGTCTGGTTCAAAAGTTATTGAGGGCCAGGGTCGAATGATTGTGACATCTGTTGGTGTCAATACAGCTTTTGCAGAGATGCTGAGTTTGGTGACTGAGGATCATAATCCAAATAGAAAGACTTTGTTACAAGCTTTGATGGACAAACCATATACTTATATAGAGTATCTTGCGTGTTGTGTTTCTATTCTGATTGCTGTTGTGGTGCTAATACGGTTACTAGTATTCAGGAAGCATGACAACTACAATGACAGGCCAGACATGAAAGGGGAAGTTTCAATCAACCTGCTGATGAAGACATTCGAGAAAATTTACTTGAAAACACAAGGAACGGTCTCCACTTTAGTGAGTGTTCTTGCAACTGTGGTGATAGGGATACAACATGGAATGCCATTTGTGATTTCTCTAGCACTTAGTCAATGGAGGGAGAAGGTGGTCCAAAACCGTGCAGATCCTCAGAATCTATCAGCTTGTGTCACCATGGGCCTCATAACAGTCATCTGCATCGAAACAACCAGTGAGAAAAGGTGTAACCAGATGGAGGTTATGGATTTTTGGATAGGTGGAAAGGATTTAAGCAACGAAGTGGAGTCCGATCAAACCGAACAATTTGCTCTCAAAGGACTACATCAAGAGATTCCTGTTACCCCAGCAAATGAATTGTTCATTTCTTCGATCAACACAAGATGGGGTACTAGTTCTACTGACTTGGAGTCACTGGATCAGACATTCATAACTCTGGAAGAGCGAAAATTGAGTTCTAGTCAGAAATGTAGTGGCATCTTGGTGAGGAAAAACGAGGGCAGTGCACAAGATATGCAGCTGCATATGAATGGAGATGCATCAACAATCTTAGACATGTGTTCACATTATAATGATAAGACTGGGAAAAGTCCTATTATCGAGATTCAGAAGAGAAGCTTTAAGCAGATCATTAAGAAAATGGAGGAGAAGGGTCTTAGACCGATTGCATATGCTTACAAGAAAACAAATGTGGAAGAATTTACAGAACATGGGATGATATTGTTGGCACTGGTGGGAGTCAGATGCCCATATCAAGAAGAGCTTAAGATTGCAGTGGAAGCTTTTCGAGATGCTGGAATAAATATCAAGCTGGTTTCTGAGGATGAGCTCTCGATAGCGACTGCGCAAGCTTCTGATCTTGGAATCTTTAATCAGGGTGATGAGAACATTGCAGGTGAAGCTTTCAGAAGACTGGACTCCATGGAAAGACTAAATAAGGTGAATTTGATATCTGTGATGGGAAGTTCTCTCCCAAAAGACAAGCTTCTGATGGTGGAGCGGTTAAAGAAAAACGGTCACATAGTAGCATTCTATGGAGGGCTAACTGTAAACGATACCCCGACTTTGAAAGAAGCTGATGTCGGAATCACACAAGATATATGGAGCACTGAAATGGCCAGAGACAATGCTGATATTGTAGTTAAGGATGGCTGCTTATGGTTCCTTAACTTGAAGTCTGCGAGATGTGCTTACTACAATATTCAGAACTTCTGTCAAATTCAGCTCACAGCAAGCATATCCGGGTTGCTAGTAACGTTAGTAGCAACAACGCACTCAGGGGACTCTCCATTGACTGCAATTCACTTGATTTGGGTGAACTTGATAATGAACCTTCCAGGTGGCCTAATGATGGTAATGGGGTTAAAAGGCGAGGAGCTACTTGCTCAAGAACCGGCGCCAAGGACTCAACCACTCATAACCAATGCCATCTGGATGCCAAGGACTCAACCACTTATAACCAATGCCATCTGGAGAACCATAGCCATTCAAGTTTCATACCAGGCTACCATCTTGCTGGTCTTGCATTTCATGGGAAATTTAATACCGAGCATGAACCAAGGCGTCCAGGGTACCATGGTTTTCAACATTTACACCTTGTGTCAGGTCCTTAATCTGTTCAGGGTCATGGACATAGTGAACAAGGAAGTGCTAAATGTTGTTCTTCACAGCTATTGGTTTTTGATGGCCGTGGGAGTTGTTATGGTCATGCAGGTGGTGATTGTTGAGTTTGGGAAAGGATTAGCCAGTGGTGTGAGGTTGGATGCAGTACAGTGGGCATCCTGCTTCCTTCTTGCTGCTCTTCCATGGGGGTTTGATTGGGCCGTAAACTCGCAACTTGCTTGCTTCCGAAGAGAAAATTGGGCATTGTGGCGTTCACCTATGGGAGCCTCAAGCAGAGGTAGATTCTGCATTTGTGCCTCCTTGTTCCTCATCTTCTCTGTATCATATTGTTTCGAAGATAATGCATAGACAACATAGCAGTTAAGTTAGTTTCCCATGAAATGTTCAAGAATCCATGTATATCTTTTGATCTCAATATATTACAAGGCCTCTGGGGTAATTGTATATATTATTGGGAACTTCCACCAACACTTTACACTGTCATTAGTAAGTCTGTAACTGTGAATAAACCTGCTTCAATTCCTTCTTCTTTGTTTTTTGTTGTTTTTGTTTCAATGCTTTATGTATGTTCGATTTGATTCAAGTTACTTTTACTCCAAAAGTGAGTATGAGAAAAGGAAACTGATAAAGTAGTCTAAAGTTCACATCCAAAACAAATTTTTAAGCTTAACACGTGGACATCATTTTAGGTGACGTGAAGTTCATGTGGCCATTGGGCTTCACACGTCACACGTAGACGTGGGTAACCCGCTCTGACACCATAATAAAGTAGTCTGAGGTTCATATCTAAAATCAATTGACAATGGGTGGAAAAAGCCAAACTCTTATTAACCCACAGACAAGTTCTTATATTCCCGATGTGAGATTTTATATCTCAACAGAGACATAGACTATGATAAGAAGTTGGAATCGCTCAACTTCGACCTACAAATTGAGCAACACTACAACAGTAAAAGGAAACATGAACATGACTGAAATCTTGGTTTCCTACTGTACGCGCACACATGCATGTATGGATTATGCATCTTTTCCTATAGCTTGAATTCGTAAAGTACGTACAATAAGCTCTCCATTGCTGAGGACTTGCTTAAATCAAACTACAGAATTAAACTCCAGATAAAAAAAACTACAGAATTAAACTAGCTGCTTGATCATCAACTGATCATATATGTAGCCTTGATCTACCTATATTTTTATATATCATGTGTACAAATGCGGGCTATCCTTCGTGAGGGCAGGAATTAGCCAACTAGGGGCTGCATCAAGACCATACCAAGACGAAGAATCAGTAGCATCATCCATGGCATGAGATGCTATGCAATGAGCAGCTGCATTGCACTCACTGTCACAATGCACATAAGTAATAGCCTTAAACCCTGGAGCCAAGCGGCTGTAAATATCCCCTAGGATTGGTCGAAGGTTTTCACCAATACGGTTATTTGGTTCCAGGCTAGAGTTATTCAAGTATGTTTTCGGTACAACTAGGTCCTGTTCATGCAGCTGAAGCAGGCAGTCCATGAGATCCTGGTTATCAGACTCCACAACTATGCGGCCGAAGTTGTCACCAGAAACTTCATCAATAATAGTGGTACAAAATTCGATAGCCTTAGCAATGCTGAGAGCTTCGGCGAAAAACCTGTCCATGCATCTTATCCCACATAGACTTCCGGCGGCTACAAAAGCTCCTTCATCATTCCTACAAACCCAAGCCATGCCTGCCACTCTCGATTCACGTTCCCACACAGCACTACAGTTCACTTTCAGCCATCCACGGTAAGGACATTTCCATTTCACCTTAGAAAGAGGATACTGCATATATATGCCAATTTTTAACAATTTGCATTATATTAACGTTAAATTAATTAGAGCATCTTGAACTTTTACTGAAAGAAAGTTACAGCTCCTAAACATTTTTTCTTCATCCTTCTCAAGTTCAACTCCAACTAAATGAGAAGAATGCATGGGACTTGAATTTAGGACTACATATACAAGGCTACTTTTAGTTTGCTAATTTTTGCAATTATTTACATTATCGAAACTGCCTTAGAATTGTTTTTGTAATTCACGGTTAGGAAACATAGGGTTTAGCTAGGGTTTGAAAGTGTATATTTGCTAAACTAAATGCTTGCAACATCAAGATGAAAAACTAAACGAAAGGAAGAAAATGAATTGTTGATTAACTTCATTTATATGAAATGATGATAAATAATGTTGGATATGAAGTTTCAAACCTCGTCCATTATCTGATCAATGTGGTTATGGAGATGAACTGCCATTAGCTCCTCCAAGTGCGCCAGAGAAGAATCACTCTCAGATATGTAGTCCCTTACTTCTGTGTTTACTAACGTCCCCCTACTCAGCTGCAGGACTTCTACTTTTGTTCGACATTTGGCATCTCCAGTCGAAGTAGGAACCGGGCTAAAATAAGAGCTCCCATAGTTATCTGCTGCCCAACTCAAAAGCTCTTCTCCAAAATAATCACCGTTCTGAAGCTTGCTGCTCTTTGATGAGGAGGAAGAACCGGTGGTTTCAGCATCGGTAGCCTTGTTAGTCTCGTCGGTCCAATCAATCACTCCATCTATAATGAAGAACATCGAATCTATCGGTTTTCCTGCTCGAGCAACAACTGCATTCTCATCATAGGTTTCTAGGTATAGATATTGGCTGATAAGTATCAACCCGAACTCTGGCACATTTTGAAGCATGGGTACCTATTTAAGAAACTAGATTCATTAACGTACTAATTAAGTTACTACTTAACTAAGTACCAAAACAGCAAGCATGGTACGTACCAAATTAGACATATATGGTTGAGAAACATACTCTCTTTAGAGCATTTAGCCGGAAAAATTCCGACAGGACTAATACGATGCCTCCTCCGCAAATGTTGTTGACGAATCGAACATCCACATCGTGATCTATGTATCTCCCTGCTATGTTCCATTCTTTTATGTCTTTCCTGATTGCTGTCCTCATATCAGCAGGAAGACCATGCTTTGACATCCACTTGTTTATATCTCGATACTTCGCTTTGATCCTAGTCCGTCTTGAATCATCAAAGTTTGCTGATTTTGTAGTTGCAAACTGCATATATGTCTATCTCAAGGAAAACGAACAGAAAATAAATCAATCTCAATTTGAAAATTATATCTTTACGTGCTTAGGAGCCTTGATAATAATTAATTTACTCCTGAACGGCTGAAACTGATAATATGGAAATTCATAACCAACCTGTACATTTCCAACGAGGTACAAAAATAGTACCAAGCCAACAACACAGATAAGAATTGCAAAACAGTTTTCCCACCAGTAGCTACTTGTTTCAAGATTTGTGCCAAAACTACTGCAAAAATTGAAATGAAATCAGTGGTATAAGTTCATACTATATATAAAGTTATAAACCATGCATGAGATATCTTATAAGGGCACCATGCAATTTCACTTTCTTTTAGGGAAAATGTCCATTTAGTACTAATTGTAACTCTTAATTGCCCATTCTAATGACAATCTTTTCTATGAGCCAATTTGAATGAAAATAAACTCTTTTTGTGCCCAAATGGTCAAATCTTCACTAAAGTCTTAACAAACTATATTATTTTAAGACTATTTTACCCCCACCTCTTCAACATAAAAAGACTTGGCCGGAACCTCAGACTCCAGTTACCGACCGCTGGATTCCGGGGACCAGTTGCCAGACTCCGGTCACCGGCCACTGGACTCCGGTCACCGGAATTTCCCAGATACCAGTTACTGACCCCCAATAACCAACAACTGACCAGTTAATGACCCTCACTAACCAGTTACTAACCCCCAGTATTGACCCCCAATAATCAGTTACTGACCAGTTACTGACACTCAGTAACCAGTTACTAACCTCTAGTAACCAGTTCACTAACCCCTAGTAACCAGTTCACTGACCAGTTACTGACACCCACTGATCAGTTACTGACCCCCACTAACCAGTTACTGACCCCTAGTAACCAGTTCACTAACCAGTTACTGAACAGTTACTGACACCCATTGACTAGTTACTGACCGCCACTGACCAGTTACTGACCCTTAGTAACCAATTCACTAACCAGTTACTGACCCCCACTAACTAGAACAGAAGTCACACTTGAGCTTTCTCCTTGCTGTTCACATTACATATCAACATTACATACTGAACCATGCCAAGTCCCTTACTGAACTAGCTCTCATCTTCTGAATTGAACTTCAGGACATAAATCATATAGAATTAACTGTTCAGTACAATTGAATCACCAAAACCGACGAAAATCAACAAGGAAATGAACTTCTAAACCAAAATTAATACAGGAACACTCCATAATCAAAATCAAGCACTTAGCAAATCGAAACCGAACTATAAGCCAAAACTAAGATAAAATTAGAAACAGCAGCAATCCAAATCGCTCTATAACACACTCCAGCACCAAAATTAAGCATAATCAACTCCAATCCGGAAATCATAACAACTTGAATTGGAAACCCTGACCTGCTTAACAGCTAGAAGCTCGCCAGAGCCGAGATTCATGCCCATGTAGACGCGGCCGAAGGCGCCGCAGCCGATCAACTCGCCCTTGCGCCATTGGATCAGAGGCGCGGTCTCTTTGGGGAAGGAGGAGGACGGAGGCGGCGGCAACGGTGGGGAGGGTTTGGAGAAGATTCGGGATTTCCAAAGGGAGGTGGTGATGTTGTCGACTAGGGTTACCGGGGAGTCGTCGGTGTCCGGTGGCCGGAACACGATGTGACGAGTCCGGAAGCTTCCCGACCTTGTCGGAGCCGGGGATGAAGCGGCGGGTGGGGCGGCATCGGTGAATGAGGGCGGCGGCGAAGGTGAGAGAGTGAGAGAGAGAGAGGAAAAGTTCAGATCGTAGATGAGAGAGAGAGAGAGAGAGAGAGAGAGTAGATCGGAGAGATAAGATGAGAGATGGGTAAAATTGATATTTTATTAACAATCATTGAATGGGCATGAGAAAAGATTTTAATTGAATTGAGGTTTAAGAATTCTGTTTTTGGGTATTTGAGCATTTTTCTCTTATTTTTATTATTTACTAATTAATAAGTAGAAAGATGCTTATATAAAAGATCCACATATGCTTGTATGTAAAGGCAAACCTTAGATTTTTCAGTCCCCACCATAGAGAGTATAAGAATTTTGTCAAGAAGTTTACTGATCCTGCATTACCAGACTGAAGAATATCAAGAAATATTCCAAAATCAAATAATGTAGTATTTGGTGGAAATATTGGGCATCGCTCATTTTGGAATGTGATATTCATTGAAGTACTGCTGCCACCACAAGCATAAGTTGCTAGGCAGCCTGCACTTTTATCACAAGCCTGGTGCCAACATGAGATCTCTCTATGAATTGCAAAAAAATACCAGAGGGCTGCAATCACCTGAAACACCACTAGATTAGTCAGTAATTTATTAAAAGTTCCATAGAGATGAAAGATATACAATTAGAAGAAATGAAAGATTAAGAAGATCGAATAATTACGAATTGAAGTAGAGATGAAACTTACATGACTTGCAAGGATGTACAAAAACAAACTAAATCCACCTATGACCCATGTTCTGGTCATGTTAACTTTCTTACTTGATATGTAGATTTGGCAAACCCTCGGGAAATATTGGAAGACAAGAAACAAGGTGATGATCTCAGTTTTGAGAAAAAATTCAGAGCCGATTCGAGGAAAGACAAATAATATTGCCACCTGAACAACATCAGTAGTTAGAACAAGTCGATCATCCGGCAAATTCACTTATATAAGCATAGGCAATATTAGTAGGAAAATAAAAATGTGCATACTATATTAGTCCTTGCAGTTCATACCTGTGGGATAGGAAGAATAGCAAGAAAGTGGATCATGACAGTACCAGATAACCATGGCATCCTCTTAGCTATGGCTTGTTTAAGAAACTTTAGTTTCCAAAGCAAGCCTGATGCTGGCTCAAAGTGAGAGTCGAAGTAGGAGACGTGCCTTTGGGGCTCGTCGGAAAATTTCCAGTCAGAAACTAGACCTATAATGTGAGTCATGAAAGTGATATCTATAAGTGATCGGAGAACTAGCGTGACTATCTTCAACGTTCTGTTGATTCCGAGGCACTTGTTTTCGTCGATGATCGGAATGTACAGGAACAAAGGATCCAATGAGACTGCAATGCAGGATACCACAAGTATACATTTCCAACTTAGAATTTCATGTATATAGTGGATTACTCTTGAAAATACTATCTTCAACAATATAGTTGTTCCAGCAGAATATATATCCCAAATAAGAGTAACTTTTAACCATGCTTTCCTCATTGGAGTTACAGAAATTGGCTTTTGTTCTGCACTACCATGTGAAATGTAATCTGGTGTTGTAACGCTGATTGACAAAAAGAGAGAGAAAGGAAACTGTAAATTAGTCCAGATCATAACAATTAATCTTAATCTTAGGTTTACCCCGAGTAAATTAACCTGCTCATTCACCTCGCTCTCTCCCTAACAACCATCTAAGTCTTGACAACTCTATTTTTAATAAAAAATTTACTACTTTAATAGGAAAGTCAATTTGAAATTGCTGTTTAATTTTTGTTTTTTAAAGAATAATCTAACAATTTCAACTTGCTGTTTAGATCTATAGTGTGCCAAAATCGTGCGCATTCTCAAAACGAAATTATTCTGCCATTGCACTCACAGTACCTAAACCATAAACTGAAATGATCATGCACAATTCCAACACTAGCATCAATTTTTAAACGATGTACGTATGTCCAGGGGGGTGAACCTAAGAATAATTCATAATAACTATTGTATATATACTCCTAATATATACAAAGAAGCTAACCTTGAGTCTGAGAACTCCTCGATATCCATGACGTTATTGGGTGCTGAAAATATAGAAAAACAAACTAATGATAACAACGAAGATGATGATGGACTGCACCCAAGTTCTAAAACAGATGCAGATGATAGAAAGTTTGAGGGAAAAGGGAGAGCGAGAAGCTAGCATAGCATTATTAATTACTACATGCAGTAACAAAAGCTTGTATTAACTTTGGTGATACGTACCTACCTGGGATGCTATGTTAACTCAAGTAACTTGTGAAGCAAGAGAAAGGGAAGTACTGTATACACATTACCTCAACACTTGTCGTTAGAAATCAAAGATGGAAGAAGAGGCTTCTGTTTTGTGGACAACAAAGAAAGAAGAACAGAATAACCAGAATCACTCCAATATCGATCCAGAAGCGAAGATCTTTCTGTTTTTGTATTGTTTCTTTTGTTTTGTTTTTGCTTCTTCTTTTATTTCGAAAAAAACCAGACGTGAATGTTGAATGATTCAAATCCAGCTAGCTAGCCACATGGTCTTTCATTGGATAAAAAAATGGAAGTCTTAGGCTTAAGCATATCATCCAATGTTAATAAACTACCCACTATACTCGATCTTTACAATATCAGGTTCTCTTAAAATTGGTCCCCTCCTCCTAGCTTGTGATGTTCTAAGGCTTTAATATTGATGTGGTTCAAGATCTGATTCCAATTGTTGTCATAACAGCTGCACGGCTAATGATTTGAAATGGTGATGGAGATTGAGGTTCTGGTTTTTCTGCCAAGATACACATCTCCTCATTACAGTTTGCGATGCTAGCTCTTTAGGTGAAGAATAGGAATTGTATGACAATGCAGATCGATGAGACTTAGCACATTAGGGCATACTTAGAATTCAGGACACAACACTTCTTTGCTATGGAAAACCCTCTGATTGCATCAACGGAAGAATCCAAGAAGATAAAAGAGGGTCAATTCGATGCGGTTTTAACCGGTTTCGGTTTTTCAGGCTTTTAGCCCTACTTGTGACAAATAAAAATGTTTCATTGTTAACCATAGTTACTATTTTATAATTTATACAAACAATAATTTATAATTAATTTTAGCAAACTTAACGAGCCAAGTAGCTGGATTGTTTTAAGACAAAATTGAATCTATGTTCAAACGTTGAACCCTATCTAAAGGATATCTTTTGGCATACTAGTTGTAAAATCATATGCATTATGCACCATGCAATCTAAAAAATCTGAATATTAGCCATGGAAATTAATTTATGCATGAAGCAAGTGTATAAATTGTTTGTCCTTTTGGTTAGAGCTACATGAACTTGAATATGCAAACTTCTGTGGCCTGTAATCACTACCCACACATATTGCAGCATATCAATTCCCTGCCACATGGCTAAGGGAAAACCTCTACCTCTCCATGGGAAAATCAGCAAGGAAATCTGAATCCCAGTGAGAGAACCAATAGGATGCTGCTGATGTGTAGATATCCTAATCCACATCATCTGATTCATCTCCTCATTCCCATTATAACATCCCCGTTCTCCCCTTGTTCTAAACATCTTCATTTCAGAGCCTAAACAACAACAGTACACTCCCCATTTCAGAGAGAAAGACTAGTCATGGCAACCTCTGCTATCCAGCAATCCGCCTTTGCCGGCCAGACTGCTTTGAAGCCATCGAATGAGCTCGTCCGAAAGATCGGCAGCCTCGGTGGTGGCCGTATCTCCATGAGGCGCACTGTCAAAAGTGCCCCAGAAAGCATTTGGTAAGTGCATTTCTAAAACTTGCATACATACAACTTGGTCAGTGGTAAAACCGTAAAGGTTATGATCTTTTGTTCATTATGATTGCACAGAAGTATATTCACTAGCAAAATCACTTTGAAATGGCTATAACCGAACTACGATCTTCCTCTAACGACTTACCATCTGAAGTTATGATTCAAATTACTATATTACTTCGATCCATGATATCATTGTCATGTATGGATATAAGAGATGGCCTATGAATCTTTAACACTTTAATATTAATCAAATTACTATCCCAAGGTTAATGATCATATCGTGCTATCAATTTTACACTAGCACTTTCAATGTGGACACATTTACATGTAATTGAATTGACAAAACAGGTATGGTCCTGACCGCCCAAAATACTTGGGTCCATTCTCCGAGCAAACACCATCCTACTTGACCGGTGAATTCCCCGGTGACTACGGATGGGACACTGCTGGGCTATCCGCAGACCCCGAGACCTTTGCCAAGAACCGTGAGCTCGAGGTGATCCACTGTCGATGGGCCATGCTTGGTGCATTGGGCTGCGTCTTCCCAGAAGTCTTGTCCAAGAACGGAGTCAAGTTCGGCGAGGCTGTTTGGTTTAAGGCCGGGTCTCAGATCTTCTCCGAGGGCGGCCTGGACTACCTCGGCAACCCAAACCTCGTCCACGCTCAGAGCATCTTGGCAATCTGGGCCGTCCAGGTTGTCCTCATGGGCTTCATTGAGGGATACAGAGTCGGTGGAGGCCCATTGGGTGAGGGTCTTGACCCACTTTACCCGGGAGGTGCCTTTGACCCACTTGGACTAGCTGATGATCCAGAAGCCTTTGCTGAGCTGAAGGTGAAGGAAATCAAGAATGGAAGGCTAGCTATGACTTCCATGTTTGGTTTCTTTGTTCAGGCAATTGTTACCGGAAAGGGGCCGATCGAGAACCTTTACGACCATGTTGCTGACCCAGTGGCCAACAATGCATGGGCTTACGCCACCAACTTCGTCCCCGGAAAGTGAAGAGGAAACCTAGAATCATCTATGGTGTTTTTTTCATCTGTAACATCACCCAAAATTGTTAGCTATGTTGAGGTTGTCTTTCTCTGGACTCCGTTATTAGTTCTGATGTACTTTACTAGTAGAAATCCCTTGTATGGAAATCATTGTGCCGAGTAAAATATCCCAGCTCTTGTGCTTGAACTCATTGTTTGTCTAAAATGTGCTGCACATTCATTCACATGTGCATGTCAACTAATGCAATTTTTGACTATAATGTGTAGGTAATTCGTAAATCTACTTCAAATAAATAGGCTACTTCAAATACTCAACTTCCATAGTAGAGAACAAATAACAATTGCATCGACATTGAATTGATAGGTTTTCTCATCTTTCTCTCCTCGTTGCGTTAGGAAAAATGCAAACTAATGTTGGGTGTCATGAAACACAATGAGTTTTCATTTGTTGAGAGAAGTTTGCTTTTGTTTTGCCTGGAGACGCAAAATATAATTTTCCCTTTTCCTTTTCATAAATTTGGGATACCTTGAGTCTTCTTGATATTCACTTATATTCTGTTACACATCTAAAAAATATAGGCTAAAATCTTCCCATATAATATGGTGGTGAATGTTTTGAGGTTATTAAGGAAATGATCAATAATGCCACTATCATTTTTCCAGGCATTATCAATAGCACTAATACGCACCAACTCATAATTTTGAATGCCCAGCAAACTAAACTGATCCAATTTTACGACCAAGTTACTTGTTGTTACAGCTTGAGTGATCGATCAAGTGAGACAGATATAGTGGATATTATGAAATTATTTAAATTGAACTCTGTTATATATCACTTCTCTTTATACGTTGATTGCTTTGTTCGCAACTAGTAGAATCATAACATTCATTTTCCCAATACGTACAAATGAAAATAGATGCCAGAAACCGTTACATAAGCTTTCAGTTCAAACGATACAAACTTTCTATAATGCTTGCAGAACTTACAAACTTCAACACTTTAGATGAACAACAACAAAAAATAGTAACACACACAGACGATAAACAACACAAACTGGATGGCATGACACAACATACAGGTGAGTAATAAACTCGCTTTGGAATCATTGGCTTGGCTCTTCTTTGGAGGCTTGATTAGTAGAACTCTCCAAAGCTGTTACCTGACAAAATCCTTCTCGGTGGATATTTATATTGCACTCCCTACATTCATACACCAATCCTACACAAGGCTCTCCACATTTCAGGCAAGGAAGAATGTTTTCTCTCTTATCGAACCGAATGGGGCTTCTGGCCTTATCAACAAGGGCGACGAGGTGTTGAGCATGAGCTTCGTGCTTGTAAGTACTCCCTAACTTGACTTGTGGATACCTCCCCACAATGCAATGAGCATGGCAATCAAAGTCACAATCGTTGCAGCGGTAGAACCATTGTGTTGGATCTCGAGTTCCTTCGCATATTTGACAGTAGTAACCCAACTCATCGTAGACACTAGCATATGTGAGCTTGAGAGGATGATCGTCGTAACGGTGCCTAGCAGTAAGAGGTAATCTAACACATGGAATACAGAGACGAAATTCACATCTCTTACAACTAAAGCAGAAGAATATATTACACCCGCAACTGCTGCAATGGACGTTGTCCCATTCTGTGTCGAGGAGGAGGCGGTGAACATGAGAGTCATGTTTAATAAGAGCCTTGTTATCCCAGTAGGCATTGCACTGAAGGTCGAGGAAGAAAACTGTTTCTCCTTTTTGTGAGGCACATTCCTCACAAGTATATGTGAAGCCTTGGTTAAAAGCACCACACATATAACACTGGAAGACACCACCAACAGAAGGTGCCCTTGAGAGGAGCGTGAACTGGTGTTGGTGAAGTAGAGGGAGACGCTTCTTTTTAGGTAATTGAGCACATACCTTATGGAGAAAGAAACTACACAACTCATCTTCTTGTTTGGTGCAGCTATAAAAGGATTCTTTGGTGGCAGTTATGGGGCGGATGCATCCCTCACAGGTAATTAGTATGTGCTCATCTTTAACTTCCTCACAAGGATCATTAGCGGCTAATGGATGTGGGTGACTGAAGTGTGTGATCTCTAGAGCATCATCAAACCCATTTTCATTCAGGACAATGTCCACAAAACTATCTTCTCGAGAGTACTCAGCTGTTGTACATGCGACATGGGAAACATAATTGATACATTCACCGCAACGATAAGCAGCGCGACATTTATCAATGCTTAAGGAGCACACTTTGCATGACAGGTTGTTGGGGCAGATGTTGTCAAGGAACCAGGTCAGCTTCAGTTGGTGTTGGTGCTCAGGTTTTTTGATGCTGCGTGGTAATGAAGCACATTCCTTATGGACCAAGAGCTGGCAAATGCTACACATGAAGTAAACCGTGGCAGTCCAGTCGTCACCACAAACTTCACATTTAACGTGGAAGTCAGACATTTTCTTCCAGAGGACTGTGAACTGATGCTCGTGAGAGTCATTAGCAAGAATACTTTGCCAATTTGAGCTACACTTGAGGTGAAGGTTGAAGTCACATATGGAACAGCAGTAGAGTAATCTGCCAGGTTTGTTGCAAACATTACAAAGGCGACGTACCCGCTTGATATCCGGAAGAATGTTGTGGAGAAAAAGTGGGTGCTTACAGTGCATCGGGTGCTCAATTTCATGGGGCAGCTCGTAACATTTTTTATGCAGATTGAAGCCACATTTGCGACGGCGGAAGGTATTGATGCATGTGTAACTAGGACCAGTTAGTATTGGATCTTGGCAGCCATCGCAGAACAGCAGACCAAAGTACTTTTTTGGCTCTCTCTCGAACAATGGATGCTCGTGACTGAAATGTTTAAAACTGGTCCACTTGAAAGCACATTTTGAGTCGAGGTTGAAGTCACACTGGAAGCAACTATAAGTGAACCTGCGGCTGCAATCTTGGTCACACAAATCACATTGGAATCCTCGTCCATCTTTGTTTAGAACAAGTGGATGTTGCTCGGTATGCATCGGGTGACGAAACTCTGAGGGAAGCTCTGCACATGACTTGTGGAGAGTGTAGTGACAGAGAAAACGGCTGCAACAATAGCCTGGACCCGACACATCCTCCTGGCACCCTTGACAAACAACTGGTAACCCTTCCTCTCGCCTTTTCGGATCTTCCACAAAGATCAGAGCATGCTCATGACTAAAGTGCTCTATGTATTTTATGTTGCTCAAGTCAGAAACACATTGGATGTCAAGCTCATACTTACATGGGCTACATCTGTAAGAGAATAAGCCGGAATGGGATCTGCGACAAATATCACAGCAGTAGTTTCTATCTGAAAGAAGAACAAGTGGGTGTTTGTTGTGTATTGTGTGATACATCTTTCGCGGGAGATCCCCACATGATTTGTGGAGAATGAACAATTTGGAGCACTGGTTGCAACTGTAGCTAGGACCATGTATTGGATCCCCACACGCAGAGCATACAACTGGCGGACATGCTACTGCTACTGTTGCTGCTGCACCATCTTCATATTTCTGCTCCCCTTCGTTAAACATCAACGGATGG
Organism: Fragaria vesca subsp. vesca; assembly: GCF_000184155.1. NCBI lineage: Eukaryota > Viridiplantae > Streptophyta > Magnoliopsida > Rosales > Rosaceae > Fragaria > Fragaria vesca. The sequence continues at coordinate 1,801,882 of NC_020493.1, read as the reverse complement.
ACGTGACTGAAACGTATAAAGTTAGGATAAATGGAAGTACATTCAGGATGAAGGTTCAAGTCACACTGGAAGCAACTGTAAGTGAACTTGCCACTACAATCTTGGCCGCACGCATCACAAAGGTATTGTTTTGCTCCAGCTTTGTTGAGAATGAGTGGGTGTTTGGGATGCATGGGGTGATGAATCTCAACGGGCATCTCCGCACATGACTTATGGAGATAGTACCAGCAAAGAATGCAACTGCAACGATATCTTGGATCCAACACTTCCTCCTTGCACCCTTGACAAACTCTCCTTCTGTAGTCTCTTTTCGAATGTTCATCAATGATCAGTGCATGCTCATGACTGAAGTGCTCTAAGTATTTTATGTTGCTCAAATCAGACGCACATTGGAGATGAAGTTCGAATCTACATGGCTCACATCTGTAAGCGAACAAGTCGTTGTAATGGGTTTTCCAACAAATATCGCAAGTGTAGCCCCCGTACATAAATGAGAGAACAAGTGGATGCTTGCGGTGTATCGGATGATGCATCTCACGGGGGAGCTCGGCACATGACTTGTGGAGAGTGTAGTGACAGAGAAAACGGCTGCAACAATAGCCTGGACCCGACACATCCTCCTGGCACCCTTGACAAACAACTGGTAACCCTTTCTCTCGCCTTTTCGGATCTTCCACAAAGATCAGCGCATGCTCATGACTAAAGTGCTCTATGTATTTTATGTTGCTTAAGTCAGAAGCACATTGGATGTCAAGATCATAGTTACATGGCCTACATCTGTAAGAGAATAAGCCGGAATGGGATCTGCGACAAATATCACAACGGTAATTTATGTTTGGAAGAAGAATAAGTGGGTGTTTGTTATGTATTGGGTGATGCATCTCACGCGGAAGATACGCACATGACTTGTGGAGAATAAACAATTGGGAGCACTGGCCGCAACTGTAGCTTGGACCAAGCACCGGGTCCCCACACGCACGGCAAACTACTGCTCTACCATCTTTATCCTTCTGCGCCTCTTCCTTGAACATCAATGGATGGCCGTGACTGAAATGTTGAAGCTGATCCATTTCTGATCTCTCTTAACTTGTCAGCAAATTGTATCTGATTCGGTGTAAACACAAAACAATCAACTCTACTTGTATGCAAAGTAATTAAGCAGCGCTGGAGAGATTAATTGATATTCCTTAGTTTATACTCGATTAATTTTGCATATATAAGCTGGACTTGATCAATATTATTCTCGCATATAGATCGACCACATCAGTTAAAGGGAACAACGGAGACAAGAAGAAAGGCCAATAATGACAAACGAATTACATTGTAGAATGATCAATTAGAAAAGATTTTTAAAAAAATTAAATACTAAAAATTCCCACCATTCATGCACGTGTACCTTAATTTAAGAGACTTGAATTTCTACAGTTTGGAGCTAGCCAACCTTGTCACTCTATCTTCAGAACAGCAATAGTAATTTCTTATGATATCTTAATGGAAAGATGAAGAGCAAAGCTACTGATAGTATGCAAGATATGTAGCAACACCATGAAACACACACACACACACAGATATATATATGTATATATATATATATATATATTACCGGAAAATAAACAATGCCCTTTAATTATGAAATTGTTTGCTTTAGTTAGCTTCTCTCTTTTCTTTTCTTTTTCTTTTATTTTTATCCTTCTTTTCTTTTCTTTTGTCAGGAATAATTGGTCTTTTTACTTCTATGGTAACTTGTACGAGTCCTGTGAGGAATAATGGTACTTTCCTTGGTTCTGGACTGAAATATGATTACAAGCGAGTTGATGAACCCTGTCTGGAATTCAACAAGACTAGCCACCTAATCTAGAATGTTTCGAATTCCTCATTTTGGAAGATTGTTTGGGGATTATGACTAGCGAGGCAAATTTAGGGATCAAAATTTTACATGCACATTAGGTAAATTGTCAAGCTAATTCTGAAGAATTGTTGCGGCTCATGAGAAGCATTTGATGAATAAAAAACACCCAACGGAAAGTTAGAGATTTGATGAGGTTATAAGTGGACCTATAAAATGTTTGTCCTTATGGTCAGAGCTGCCATGGACCCAAATTACAAGCTCATGTGGCCTGTATTCACCATTATATACAGATGAGACTCTCCAGTTCAAAACATCTTCATTTCATAGCTAGCACCTGCTCAAGACCACCCTACTTCAAACAGAACAACAGTCATGGCAACCTCTCCGATCCAGCAGTCTGCATTTGCCAGCCAGACCGTTCTGAAGCTGTCGAATGAGCTCATTCAAAAGATTGGCGGCCTTGGTGATGGCCGCATCACCATGAGGCGCACTGTTAAAAGTGCCCCCGAAAGCATATGGTAAGTACCTTGGCTATAGCCTTGAGTACAAGTCAGTTTCTAGAAACAACTCTTACTAAGACTTGATATAAATGATGTAGCAGGTTAGCTTAAGATCAATGCACAAAGCCATAAACTTGTATGTAATCACTGGTAAAACAATTCTTAGCATTGAAATGATACTATGATTTACTATAACAGTGTATTGTAGCTCAATGCATACAACACCAAAATATTCATTTCAGGCATTAGGAAGTTTAAATCATACCTTTGAATGCTAACGCATTCATCTGTAACTGACCAAACAGGTATGGCGCAGACCGTCCAAAATACTTGGGCCCATTTTCTGAGCAAACTCCATCCTACTTAAGCGGTGAATTTCCAGGTGACTATGGATGGGACACTGCTGGACTATCTGCAGACCCCAAGACCTTCGCCAAGAACCATGAGCTTGAGGTGATCCACTGCCGGTGGGCCATGGTTGGTGCATTGGGCTGTGTCTTCCCAAAGGTCTTGTCCAAGAACGGTGTCAAGTTTGATGAAGCTGATTGGTTCAAGGCCGGGTCTCAAATCTTCTCCGGGGGCGGCCTGGACTACCTAGGCAACCCAAACCTTGCCCATGCCCAAAGCATCCTGGCCATCTGGGCTGTCCAGGTTGTGCTCATGGGATTCATTGAGGGATACAGAGTTGGTGGAGGACCACTTGGTGAAGGGCCTTGACCCACTTTACCCAGGAGGTGCCTTTGATCCACTTGGACTTGCTGACAATCCTGAACCCTTTGCTGAACTGAAGGTGAAGGAAATCAAGAATGGGCGGTTGCCGATGACCTCAATGTTTGGATTTTTTGTCCAGGCTATTGTAACTTGAAAAGGGCCAATTGAGGACCTCTATGACCACGTTGCTGATCCTGCGGCCAACAACTTCGTTCCCGGAAAGTGAAGACACCTAAATTGCTGGCTTTTCAGCTGCACAATCACCCAAAGTTGTTATTTTTCTGTATCCAGTAAAAGATGCAGCTCCTTTTAATTTG